>NW_026881413.1:0-34545 GCF_032173495.1 Musca vetustissima | reverse complement strand
ACAAATAAAAAAGTGTAAGTCGGTGTTGCCGACAAATATATATCCTCAGCCTATGACTTGCGGAGTTCTGAGGATTTACTCTCTAGGGCGAGCTGGATCATTCTTGTATTATGTTTAAATGTTTACAACCTTCACCACTCTGTAGTACAGGGTATTATGTCTTTGTGCATATGTTTGAAACAGGCAAAAGGAAACGAGATAAACTTGTTCTGTTGTTGTTTCTTTCGGCAATATGCATAAAATCACTGTTTGAGTCCATTTATGCATGTTCGTCCATGTATTTTTGTGAGCAAAGTACAGATCGCATTTATGATCCGATTTGGATTAAATTTTGGCACAGGTCACTTATTTGGCCCAAAGACGAGCCCTATTGAAATTGAACAATCAATCACACGTTTTTATACAAAATGGCAGTAAGCTTACCAAAAAATAACAATATAGGCCTAAGTTTTTGATTAGCCCTTACATAATGGTAGACCCCATTGCTCGGAATTTTGGAATTTTTTATAGGGTTTTCGAAGGAATGGGCTCTAGTTTGAAATTTTGAGTTCTCTCTCATATAAAGGTCCAGCCCCTTAATAGATATTTGGGCTAGCATATGCGCATTTTAATCGAATTGACATTATTTTAGCATTTCGAAGTTATTGTAATTTTACATTCCGGGATCTTAGTGGGTAACAACTTATTCATAGAACATTTTCAATATAAGCCCATGTTTTTAAATAGTTCCCGTACAAAACACCAACATTTTCCGTATTTTCAAAGCTCTATCCCAATTTTCCTTGCTGAGTCTTTGTAGTTAGGTATTTCGTTTTCTCCTGTCAATATGCGGGAATATATGAAAATACGGATAGATTTTAACTATATTTATGTCGATTTCATAATTCGGCCCGAGCCGAAAATATTTTTTTTTGCAATAATTATAGAAGGAAGAACTTAAATCAAGGGTTCCAAGGATTTTGGCAATATTTTTAAATTTTTTACTATTAGTGAATAACAGTTTAAAATATTTATTGATTAATAAAAATCAATTCAAACATTCCACCGATGACCACATTTTCGTATAATTTGCCACATATTGTGAAATTGCGATATAAATTTTAATTTTCAATAGTTTGCAATATTAGCGTATCGACGAAACATCAAAATAAACAAATCATTTTCGATTACAATCTACGGCCAGAAAATACTCGAACGTGTCTGTGAATAGATACAATTTATTATTACAGAATAGAATTTATTTACAATGAGTTAATTTGCTCTTCGAATTGCTGCTGCTGTTGTTGTCTAACGTTCTTCTTTTACTTTTTTTTTTTGTTCTGTAATGAAATTATTTTTTCAGTTTATAATTCTTCCGCATTAATAGACACGTTTACATGGAACTTGAACGAAATGCGAATATATCTTTCCATGGAAGCCATGGACATGAATTATTCGTTAACATGTTTATGTTAAATATCATGTGAATAGATTGATGTTGTTGTTTGATTGTTATTATTATTTGATAGGGAAGATGGTTCAAAAAGGTGTGATGGGATTTAATGAAGTTAGAGGGGTTGTAGATGAATATGATAAAACGTGATGTCGAATGTTCATATGAATTTATTCCCTAAGATAAAGGTTGATATGTGGAAATGAACGATTGCCATTAAATTATAGGAAGATTGTTACTGAAAACGTAATTTATCGGAATTCGTTTTAGTATTTACCACATCTAACGATAAAGCCCAACTATAGATGTTTTGAAGTGTTATATGTATTATTTTGAGTTTTAGATGGGTAGAAAACTTTTTCAATATTTAAGACGTTCAGTTCACACTTCGATTAACTCCACTCTTTGAAAAATCTTAAGATTAAAGCTATGTTATAGTCATAACCTTCAGTATTAAAAAATAGTTCCTGATTTAGATTATTTCCATGCAAAACTATTATATAGAAATTCTTGTGATTTTTACTAGTTTGAAGGCCCTAACCGTACATTCTAAGCAAGGTAGGTGACATATCGGGCTATCCATAGGTACTTGACCTCTTCAAAAAAAGTTAGACCTATGTATGTCCGTCCGTCTGCCCGTTAGTTGAAGACCTACGAGAAAGCTTTTGAACATACATTGTTACTACACCTAGGACGTTTGAAAATGGGATATATTGCTCCACGTTTTGGTATAGCCCTCATATAATGATAAACCCAGATATTCGGTATTTTTGGAATTTTGTAGTTTCGGGAGTTTGCGCACGTTTTCCAACCAAATTGAGTATAGTTACATATTTTGAAACCTCATCGAGCAGCAAATTTTCCTTCCAAAAAAATAGCAATGTTGCTCCATTTTTTAAGATAGTGTCCATATCAGGGTACCACCATTATTCAGTATCTATTATGGGCCCCTTTTTAACAGAATTAGTTCTAATTTGGTTATAATTAGTTGTCAAATCTTTGTACCAAAAATTTACAATGGCACAATCCGCCACTTATGAATATCCCGTATGATTACAGTTATTTTAAAAGTTAATCCCATGGTGAAGGATATGAAAAGTTCGGACCGGTGACGTTTTTACTTGTTTCGGCAGAGGGGTTCCTTTATATAGTGACAGACTGAATTTCAGGGTCCTTGGCGCATTATTATTGCGTTGAAGTTAAAAAAATCCATAGGCCTGGTTCGGAGATATGGTGTGATCATGTTTATACCCTTCACTGTCCATGTATTTTTGTGAACAAAGTACAGGTCGCATATATGATCCGATTTGGATGAAATTTGGCACATGTCACTCATTTGGCCCAAGGACGAACCCTATTGATATAGCTCCCATATATAGTTTCGTCCGATATTATGTAAATCGAACACTATACTGCCAATATTTGTGCGAATGAGACAACATTTTGTGCAGACTATTGATTGAAGTATCCTAAGTTTTGTTGAAATCGGTTCAGATTTAGATATAGCTCCCACATATAGTTTCCCATAGTTTCGTCCGATATAGTTTCGTCCGATTTTATGTGAATGGTGCGCCAAGCTCCCAATATTCGTCCGATTGAGACAAAATTGTGCACAGTGTATTGAATTAGGTCCAAATTTATGCATGCGAAGTTTTGTTGAAATCTGTTCAGATTTAGATATAGCTCCCAAAAATAAAGTTTCGTCCGATTTTATGTAAATGGTGTACCATACTATCGATGTTTGTCCGATTGAGACAAAATTTTGCACAGAGTACTGAGATAGGTCTAGATTGATGTATGCGAAGTTTTGTTGAAATATAATATAATTCGAATGTTTGATGTGGAAATCTAAAATTTATCGATTGTCTGATCCTAATTATATTCTACCTAAATTATGGGCATATAGGAAGAACTGATCGTATTTAGGTATTTACTTATTGGTTTGTAATTAATGTTATTGTGATTTTCGGGGTTATAGTTATAAACGGGGTTATAGTTATAAACGGGGTTAGAGTTATAACCGGGGTTATAGTTATAACTCTATGTAAATACCCTTACAATTTACTTAACGACAAATCTTAATATACCCTACATACTATGGTGGAGGGTATACAACATAGTATGGAGGGTATATTAGTTTTATTTGTCCTATAAAGTGTATATTCTTGATCAGCGTAAAATTCCATGACGATATAGCCATGTACTTCTGTCCGTCGGTCAGTTGTAATCACTCTAGGGTCTAAAGAGATAAATCGCCAAAATTTTGCATAGAGGCGTCTTTTGTCTACTATTAAAATAGTTAAATAAAGTCTCGACAAGAGCTACCAATGTGCGTATGGTAAAAAGATGTGCAACTTCAATGCCTGTATTTCGAAAACCCGCTAGGTTTCCAACAGACTTCACAAGCTAAACTTCGGTCTCCCGAGAAAGTTCATCTTTATCTACAGTCATATATTAATTTTTTGTGGACGAGATCCGATATACTACTACGCCTCAGGACACTTACCGACTTGTGCAAGGTACACTGGGGCTATTGTCCGGATAGGCGCTACGAAATAGCACTGCATTCTTGTGTGAATTCAATAGCGAAGAGCACTCCTGAGACTTCGTCGAATGCGATCATAAAACTTGATTAGTTCGTTTTCAAGCAACTAGAAATTGTTTCCGACTGAAGGATATAGACACGTCACGATCTTCACACTCTAGAATTGAAAATGTCCTAAGCTTGACCGGAAATTATGAATTTTCTTATAACAGAATCTCAAGTGACGATTTTGATGATTTTAAAAACAGTAACAAATAGAGTCCTGAACGAGCTTCCTCTACCTCTTGTTTTTGTTTGTGGTTAACATTAAAAGGACTTGTCAGACAAAGTCGAAATGTCGAACTAAGATTTTTTACTCATATTTTTACTTTCCGCAAAAAGATGAGTACAGCGCACATATAAGAGGAGAGCAATGCAACCTTATGATCGTTTTAACTTATTTTCATGTACTTAATTCAGTTAAAAAATTTCAATATTTATTCATTCAAAAATAGACCACCCTTTATAACCAAAAGTCAATATTATATATTCTCATTCTCAATCAAATTGAATTCATTTCATATGAAGGTGTTAATGACAAGACAAATGGAACGATATTTGATGACCTCTACAAACGATATTTGAACTAATTTTAACTAGTAACAACAAAGCTGTATATACGGAAAAATTCCACTACTGTTTTTGAACAGTATTTAAAAAAAATATATATAGTAATAAATAATAAAATTTAATTACAATTAAGTAAATACCAGATGAGAGGCTATTCGAAATGCAAACAAAATCGTATTTCATTATTTTATGACAAATACGGTTACGGCCAGTTATTGTTCTTCGTTCACTTGTTTGTCAGTTTATTATAACTGTTGTTATTATTATTAGTAATATTATTGAAAATGTAACACCTCTCCCCCACACCCACCAAACCACAACCACGTGAGTTCGAGTAGGTGTGCCCCTCAAAACCATCGAATGTGAGAATGGGTCTGGCTGACTGTCTGCCTGCCTGCCAGAATCAATCATTCTAATTCACTTTTGAAATGCTCTCGAAACTGAAGAACGCAATAAAATGGAATTTCACAAAATTTCAAACAAAAAATCTACGTAAGGAAAAACAACAAAACACAATAAAAGAACAAACAAATTTTATTTATCACATCGAGTGATAAGATAATGAAAAAAGAACAACAATCGAAAGCTATGCAATGTGTATTTACGCTCATATTTAGTTAATCATCCAAACAAAAACAAAGTGAGCGGGCAAAACAATAAAAGAGAGTATACCATACGCATTCAAATTGGCTACGTAATAATTATACGTCACAAGACCCAACAGAATTTTAAACATATGTATGTATTCTTTCGGGGAAATCTAGATATTTATTTATACACACATACAAATGTATTCATGAGATATGACTATAACAAACAGTCACTAAAATATTTTAGATGGAAAACATTTTAATTTCAAAATATAAAAAAATAATAAAAAAACCAGTGAGCGGAGCAGTATAGTCGGACGGGGCCGACCATACGATACCCTACACAACTACCACGAACTCTAACTTTCTGAGGATGTTTATTCTGAGTCTGAGTAGTATTTCGTGATATTTGCCCCCTGTTGTCCGATTAGAGGTCAACAACACCTCTTTCTTAATTTTTTCGAATATTCAGTACAGTTCTTCTAATTACTTGTGCAGATTACCTTCACGGTGGGTTGTGTTGTGATTTTCGGATTATACTCTACTCGAAAACACACAAAAAATTATGTTTTCCGTTCATTTCATCCCAAAATTTTAATCTGATCATCACCGAAAATTGTAGACGTTGTTCTTGACTATAACTGGAACTTCATGAAAAATTTCAAAGCCATCAGCGCGATATTTCTCCCTCTAATGTGGTAATGGGTTACTAAATAATATCTGAATACGTAAGCACCTGTAAATATTTGACTGTAACTCCCACATCTGAGTAGATACATCACTATATTTGGTATCAATTTAAAGGCCAACCACTCATCTTGGATATGCTATCAACTCCTGGGGTCTACATCCTCCAGGAGTAAATATATATGCCATAGAATACAAATTTTGCCATTTTTCACACAAAAGTCAGTGTCCATTTGACCCGCTAAATATTGACCGATCTTTATCAAAACATGCATGCTTATTCTCTGGCCCGATCCCCTTCTCCATGCAAAATTTCGCGGTGTTTGGGCCATAATTGCGGCCTCTGGAGCGACCAGAAAAACCGACAAAAATTTAGTATTTGGTCCATTTCATCCCCTAAATATTAACCGATCTTTTCCAAAAACAATAGGGGTCTTCATTGGCCAGAACCCATCCTACATGCAAAATTTCGTGAAGATTGGTCCATAACTGTGGCCTGTATCGTGTTTACAAATTATAATGGACAGACGGACGGACGGACGGACGGACGGACACACATGTCTAGATCGACTCAGCTAGTCGAGATATGACGATCGGTATACTTAAAGGTGGGTCTAGGACCAATATTTCGCGGCGTTACAAACATTTGGGGCTGCACAAAGCTATAATACCCTGACAACATAGTTGTGTAGGGTATAAAAAACACTGCATATCTATGTAACTATATAGATAGGTTAATATGAAATATGTTACAATAGCAATTAAATATTTACTTGTCCATTCATGCATACACATAAATATTTATTTTCCTTCGCCTCTCCATTTTATCATCATTGTGGTTGGTTGCCATGAGCTACAAGACAATGAAAAAAATTAGATGCTCATATTTATTTTTGGTTAGTTGATGTGACGTTGCAGAAGTATCAAATACCGTCCACACATATGTACATATAACACATTTGACATTGAACAGGAATAAATATGTACATACACATCTACACATGTGATAAGCGGGTCCATACCATTTGTTATGGCCTAAATGTGGTTAACATTTATAAATGACAATAAACGTTATGTATGTACGTCATTTCATGAATTTGATGGTAAAGATAAAATTATAATAAAAAAAATGTGGAAATGCTAAATGTTGATACACACATATCATATCTGAATATATATTATTCGTAAGAGATTATCCGACAGAGGTATAAATTAATTTGATCCCACTACTGCTGTAAAAAAATAGTTGTTTTTTATAAAAACAACAAACTGGGATTCAGCCTGACTATTTTGCAAAAACAAAAAAATAATAATTTAATATTAAACATTTTAATTTAATATTCCACCTAACATAGAAAAACTTTAAAAAATATTTTAGATATTAACTGGTTCATCAAGTTAAATTTACAAGTTCATAAAATGTTGACCATTTGTGGGGGAGGTACCAGAAGGAGTGGAACAATTTGTCCTATCTTCAGATTTAATATCAACAAAGTAAAGATAAGAAATCGTGCAAAGTTTGGTTAAAATCGGACAATATTTCGCCTAATATTTAATGTATAAATATTGAAAATCTTGACCTTTAGTGGGGGAGGTACAAGAAGGAGTGGGCTAATGGGTTCCATTTTCAGACATGATATAAGCTTGGTAAATATAATAGGTCGTGTAAATGTTGGCTCAAATGGAATAGTCCGTTCGCATGACATTGTAAAATTAATCTTTTGCACAATGTTGTCCTATTTGTGGGGCAGCTACAAGAAGGAGTGGACCGATATTCCCGATTTTCGAACTTGAACTAAATTTGAAAGAAATATTAAGATATAAAATGCATGAAATCGGTTACTGCCTTCGAGAGTTATGGTGCGCACCAGCCGGCCAAAAAGACTGACGGACAAATATTTGTAAATCGACTCCAAATTGATCCAAAGAAACATGGGGTCTAAAACCAATATTTCGGCAATTTTTGGCTGCGGTATAAAAACAAGTTGAAACGACGTTAAATTTGGGCGGACTAATCTTTTTATACCCATCCCCATGTGGTGTGTATTTAAGATACCTTTAACCGTTCGAGACCTTAGAGATATGGCGGTTTATGTCATGGTAAATTTTTGGTAGGAATATTTGGCACGCAATGAAAAACATCACCATAATCGCCAAAATGCCGAATAATTAGAATTATCGTTGTATGGGACTAACCAAAAAAACAACGAATACCAGTTTTAGCATAAAGATTTGCTACTTATTGTGAATTCAAATTCAAAAATTAATATAGCCGATGCGGTGGAAAACATGCTCAAACTACCCAAAAATGGAAATTTGAAAAAGGGCCGTTATACGTGGGCTATCGTAAAAAATGGGCCAATGTTGATATTTGTATACCCTCCACCATAAGGAAGAGTTTATATTAAAATTCTCGTTCCGTTTGCAACACCTCGAAATATACTCCGGAAATATTCACCACAAAGTATATATATTCTTGGTCAGAATACACTTCTACGTCGAAAAAAAAATCGAAATGACGACGGAGATCGTAATATTCGATGTGTGGTATTTCAAATTGGGTTCAATGGGTATAGCCCACATATAACATAACCTCCAAATATACAGAAATATATGGATTTTTGACACGTTTTTCAACCGAATTGGCTGTAATATGCTACGTTTGTTTCTCATTGGGTATCAAATCTTCATACCGAAAATGGTACAATTTTTTGGGTAGCCCCATATAACGGCACCACCAAATCGTCGGTATTTTAGGGGATTCGGACACGTTTTTCAACATTTTGGATTCGCCTTATCAATCAGATCAGCCTAATATTGGCATGTGTTTCGGGATAGCACCCATATTGGGGGTACCGTTATATTCCGTATTTTGAAGGCTTTGGGCACACGTTTCTATCTAATTGGTTCTAATTTTATATTTTTTCGTTGTGGTATGGTAATATATCTTCCAATTGAGTAGAAAACGTACCAAAAGTCAACTTTGGCGTATGTTTCTGGGTAGCATACAATTAATGGCAACCCCCATTATTTGGTACTTTAGCGGGTTTAGGGCACAGCTTTTAAATGAATTGACAAAAATATGATTTTTCAGGTTATCATCGGGAGTCAAATCTTCCCACCAAATATAACCAATATTGGTCCATATTTTAGTGAAGCCCCGCCTACATCCCAAATTTGAAACATGTTTTTCAACCGAATTCTCTTATAGGGTTTTAAATCTTCCTTGAACGTTACCAACTCATTTTCGGTATTTTGAAGACTTTAGCCGCATTTTCCAACCGATGTGGCTTTAATTTGGTATAAGTGATTCTGGGAGGCTGGCTTATATACAAATTTGTGCGTTGTATATTTTTTGTTTTGATATGACCCCACATAAAAGTTCCTCTTCTTGTTCGGTGTAAATAAATTTAATTCGATATATCGGATTCCTGGTGAATAAAAAAGTCCCTTTCTTTTTTTCAAAAGGCCCGGACAAACTTAACGTCGTTCTTACTTGTTGATAGAAATATTTTCTACCCAATGAAAATTTGAAATTCTAAATTGTATTGGATGAAAATATTCCAAAAATACCGAAAATTTAGGTGACACCCTTATATGGGCGCTATTGTTAAAGTTTTACCAATATTAGGTTCGTTCCCGTACTTTTTGATAGTAAAGCTAGTAAAAGAGCGAACTATCAAAAATTACTCTCACATACAAGATTTGCGCAAAAAGTAAAGGAACGAAAAATAGTTAAAACATAATGTACACAAAGAAACAAAAAGGTAAACGGCGTCCATTGTGTGATTTTAATAATATTAATATTTATTGTTTATTTTTTATAACCTCCACCATAGTATGGAGGGTATATTAAAGTATATATATTCTTGATCAGGGTAAAATTCTAAGACAATCTAGCCATGTCCGTCCGTCCGTCCGTCTGTTGTAATCACGCTATCTTCCGAAGGAATTTAGATAGGCTGCTGAAATTTTGAATAGGGTTGTCTTTTGTCTGCAGGCAGGTCAAGTTCGAAGATGGGATATATCGGTCCACGTTTAGGCATAGCTCCCATATAAGGGTACCCCCAAATTTTCGGTATTTTGGGGTTCTTGAGCGCATTTTTCAACCGAATTCGCTGAAATTTAGTACATTTGGTTCTTATTGGGTACTAAATGTCGCCCACTTTTTCTGGTAGCCCCCATATAACGGTACCTCCTAATTTTCAGTATTTTGGGGGTTTTGGTCGTATTTTTCCACCGAATTGGCTGTAATTTAGTACTTTGAGTTCTAAATAGGTTCCAAATCACTCCACAAAAAATTATGAATATAGGTCCATTTTTGCTGGTAGCCCCCCATGTAAGGGTACCCCCAATTTTCGGTATTTTGGGGATCTTGAGTGCGTTTTTCAACCGAATTCGCTGAAATTTAGTACATTGGGTTCTTATTGGGTACCAAATATCTCCACTAACAATTATAAATATAAGTCCATTTTTTTCCTGGTAGACCCCATATAAAGGTACACCCAAATTTCGCCATTTGGAGGTTGTTGAGCGCGTTTTTCAACCGAAATCACTGAAATTTGGTATTTTGTAGCCGTATATGGAAACAAATCTCCCTACCAAAAGTTATTAATAGTCAACCCCTTTTAGGCGTAGTCCCCATATAACCCCATTTTTATACCCTCCACCATGGTATGGAGGGTATATTAGTTTTGTTTTTCCGTTTGTAAGCATCGAAATAATCATTTCCGACCCTGTAAAGTATATATATTCTTGATCAGCGTAAAATTCTAAGTCGATCTAAGCATGTCCGTCTGTCCGTCTGTTGTAATCACTCTAGCGTCTAAACGAGTTGAGATAGATCGCCAAAATTTTGCACAGAGTCGTCTTTTGTCTGCAGGCAGGTCAAGTTCGAAGATGGGATATATCGGTCCACGTTTAGGCATAGCTCCCATATAAGGGTACCCCCCAATTTTCGGTATTTTGGGGTTCTTGAGCGCGTCTTTCAACCGAATTCGCTGAAATTTGGTATATTGAGTTGCTATTGGGTACCCAATTTCTCCAACAAAAAATTATACATATAAATCCATTTTTTCTGGTAGCCCCCATATAACGCTACCCTCTAATTTTCAGTATTTTGGGGGTTTTGATCGTAGTTTTCAACCGAATTGGCTGTAATTTAGTACTTTGAGTTCTTATTGGGTACCAAATCACTCCACTAAAAATTATAAATATAGGTCCACTTTTTCTGGTAGCCCCCATATAAGGGTACCCCCAAATGTCGGTATTTTGGGGTTCTTGAGTGCGTTTTTCAACCGATTTCGCTGAAATTTGGTACATTTGGTTCCTATTAGGTGCCAAATATCTCCACCAAAATTATACATATAGGTCCAATTTTTCTGGTAGCCCCCATATAACGGTACCCTCTAATTTTCAGTATTTTGGGGGTTTTGATCGTAGTTTTCAACCGAATTGGCTGTAATTTAGTACTTTGAGTTCTTATTGGGTACCAAATCACTCCACTAAAAATTATAAATATAGGTCCATTTTTTCTGGTAGCCCCCATATAAGGGTACCCCCGAAATGTCGGTATTTTGGGGTTCTTGAGTGCGTTTTTCAACCGATTTCGCTGAAATTTGGTACATTTGGTTCCTATTAGGTGCCAAATATCTCCACCAAAAATTATAAATATAGGTCCAATTTTTCTGGTAGCCCCCATATAAGGGTACCCCCAACTTTCGCTATTTTGAGGTTCTTGAGCACGTTTTTCAACCGAATTCGCTGAAATTTGGTATTTTGTAGTCGAATATGGTAACAAATTTCTCTACAAAAATGTTTTAATATGCACCCCCTTTTTGGGGTAGTCCCCATATAACCCCTTTTTTATATTAAAATAGTTATGCAATTTGTTCCGCGTTTTGGGTTTGGTTCTAAGACTATGTTGTAACTATATCACCTATGTAGGATATCGAGATAAAAAACTAGAACGTAAGGTTCGATAATGAACGTAACCTAGCCCCTGTGTGGGAGGTACCAGAAGGAGTGGACCGATATTCCCCATCTTCGAATTTGAACTAAGTTTGGAAGAAATAATAAGATTGGCAAAGTTTGAATGAAAGGTAAATTTTCTGAAACGGATTTGGTCCAAAGAAACATGGGGTCTAGAACCAATATTTCGATGAGGCACATTTTCACGGTGTAAAGTGTATATCCCCTCATTAGCCATAAGGCTGGGGTATAATTATCCATTAAAAATTTCTGAGATTTGTATTATAGTTTACATAGAAATGTCGGTATAGGTCCACTTTTTGGTATGTTCCCATATTTCATTTCTAGTACCTGTCAGTATATCTATGGTGGAGGGTATCCAAAGTTCGGCCCGGCCGAACTTAACGCTTATTCACTTGTTTATATTAATATAATTATCTGATTTTTCCGCGTTTTGGGTTTGGTTTTAACACTCTGTTGTAATCATCCGCGAAGGATATCGAGATAAAAAAACTAGAACGTACGGCTCGATAATGAACTATATGTGAACTATAGCCCGCATTTAGGCTTAGCCGTAGCCCCTGTGTGGGAGGTACCAGAAGGCATGGACAGATATTCCCCAAATTGGAACTTGACTTGAACTAAGTTTGGAAGACATAATAAGATGGGATGAAATCAAATTTTTCTGAAACGGATTTGGTCCCAAGAAACATGGGGTCTAGAACCAATATTTCGATGAGGCACATTTTCACCGTGTGAAAGTGTATACACACTAATTAGCCATAAGGCTAAGGGTATAATTTTCTATTTAACATTATTGTTTACATAATCGGATTGTAGAAATGTCGGTATAGGTCCATTTTTTGGTATGTTCCCTATATTTTCATTTAAGTGCCTGTCAGTATATCTATGGTGGAGGGTGTCCAAAGTTCGGCCCGGCCGAACTTAACGCTTTTTCACTTGTTTAATTTCGTATTTGTTTTTTTTTTCAAGCAAATTTGTGTGCGTCTGTGCGTGTGCCCCTTTTGTTGAAGCGCTAACTTTCATGTGCTTTATTTCGGACTGTATATCTCTGGCAATCAAATGTCAAATTCATAATTTACTACATTTACTATTTCGTGCTATGCCAAATTGGTCTTGCAGAAAATAGGAGAAGAGAACGCCATTTTGGTTTTAACTCTCTTAAATTTAATTTCAAATTGTCCTACTTTTCGGCGTAAGGGAACGCTTTTCTAGCAAACATTGCAAAACTAGTACAATATAGTACTATATTGCAGGTTAGATGTTAGATGAAGACTCATCAAACCAAATTATAGCCAATTTGATTTAAAAATATGCCCAATATGCGCACCAGCCAGCCAGGAGGATATTTGTAAAGGGAATACAAATTCGAATGATTAGCGACACGAACACGAAATACTCGATATCTCATAACGTTTAGAAAATCAGACATAAATACATAAAATGGGTAGGGACGTTTATATCGGGGTCATGTATATTTTCCGATTGGAAAATACCTCAAAACGGTATAAATTAATGAAACGGTTGGGAATGAAATTATCAACATTTTTTGTTACCGGTTTTGATATACATATATAATCACGTTTCCACGACAGAGGGGTCTACGATCCGAAACGACCCAAATCTTACTCGGCCAACGTCTGTCACCTCAGCCCATTGTGTAAAAGCAATAGGGCTGCAACAACAACAATAACATATCTAATCAACAAACAATTTAATTATAAGATGCGATGTTACATATAGGCTTCTTCCAATTTGTGGACAACATTGAGAACTAAAGGGTTAAATGTTCGCATTCATCTCTCATATTTCTATCTTTCAAAAGATAGAATTTAGCATGTTGTTGGAAACTTAAAGTCGCGCCTGGGACCCGAGTTTTCTGTCTGAATCTCCAACTTTGATAACCATCGGACAATCATCCTCAAAGATCAGTAGTGTTAACGCAATTCATACAACAGCGCTAATTAAAACATCGAACTGTATAGTTAAGCAACCGATATAACCCAAATAATGGCTTAATGGTGTTAATTTAGATCCGATTCGGGAAAATGTGCATTCTAAGTCAGGGCAAATTATATGTATAAGAGCAGCTCTACGTCTTAAAAAAATACCTTGAAAATTTGACCCTACACACCTTTATACAGGTTTTTGGAATATTATAAATATTTCTGACGTACCATCTCCATTTCAACCGATTAGAGTTTTTTTCACATATTCGTCCTGCACGACTTTGAAACACACATAAGATGACTTCAGGATTGGCTACTTTTACTGCAAACGAATAAAGAAGATCGGCGTTCAACCTAAAGTTCATTTCTGATATTCCTTTATGAATTGACATTTCCTACAAAGCCAACTTAACATGCCAGGCCTTTATCCTCGTATGTGTTTCACCTTTAAATCATAGGTGGATTCCCCACTTGTGGCTTTGCTTCTTTTTAGAAAATCTCATTCCTTTAGAAATAACACACAACTTACAACAAGTATTTCATTCGAATTGGAAAACAAATTTTCTTAAAATATATGACTACATTGAATTTTGAGAGTTATGGAATATTCCACTAGAATTACAAATGTTGACAAACAAAGCAATCTTATTGCCTGTCATTAGTTTCGGTTTTGTTTATCTTCAAAAAATAAAATGAATTTGTTACAAAATTTCACGTGTTTCTCATTACGTGTGGTTTTGTGAGTTTGTTGTTTTTTTTTTCGATCAACACTTCTCTTACCGCTACTCCTCAACTTCCGCTGCACTATCACTCCTCACATTCAACGGTTTTATTTTCATAATACCGTACTGTTATTTGTTGTTGTTGTTGTTTTTGAATTTGATGAGACTGAGGGCCTGAGGGTTGGGCCTGGGGGTTACTGAGAAATATTACAATATCATCTGTTTACAACAAAATTAAATAAATGACATCTAATTTTTTTAATACAATTGTGACATTAAGTGGCTGTCTATATACACATGTACATATGTATGTACGTAGTGCTGCTGTTGTGGTTGATGTTTATTTGTTTATTGTCCGTATTACGTTGGCAAATAATTATAATAAAAATTTGCGTGTCTAATTCTAAAGGTGGACATTACTTGTGGTTGATGAATACCGAATTAGATAATTCATTTGTGAAGCATTGCAATTAATAAAAAACTAATTGCTCCGCTTAACAAAATAAGTGACGTATTATTCAATATACGAATACATTACTTAATTTCGCATTTCTCAGTGGTAAACTTTAACAACCTACAGCAATAAGCCCCTATGTAGTATACTAATTCGTGGTAAACTGGACGTAAAACGGGCTCTGACGAATTGCTGATTCTCAAATGGTTATGGTCGTAATGAAACTCTTTAGTGCACCATTTACATAAAATCCTATATATATATGGGAGTTATATATCAATCTGAACTGATTTTCTCCAATTTCAGTAGAGTTCGTACTTGGGCCGAATAAGTGACTGGATCTAAGTTTCATCCAAATCGGATCATAAATGCGATCTGTACTTTGTTCTACATCAACAGACGGACGGACATGCATAAATCAACTCAGAATGTGATCCTATGCATATTCTCAAAAGGAACCATGGCTCTATCCTGTTTCCGTTTGCGTGTTACAAAAATATGTACAAAGACATAATACCCTATACCACAGTATGGTGAATGGTATAAATATTAGTCCCAGTTGTGTAGAGTGACTAGATCTAACCCGGCAACTAGGTTTGGGGATTCCTACTTCTACAAAATAAATCAAATCACACACCAAGCTTTTGTGAGTTTCAAAAGATGTCACCCATTCTAGAATATTTCTAAAAAAAACGATTTCCAGTGGACGAGGTCGGCCTATTTAGTTTCCGCATAAATTCTATACGTGTCCAAACTACCTCATCGTCGAATTCGATACCACGAATTACCACTAGATCTACGAATTACGACTGGATCTATTCATGTCTAGGATACCACCAAAATCCCAGCTCTGGCAAGTGTAAAAGATGGGTCTACAATGAAGTTTCGATTCCAAGACCTCGAAAATAGAATTCATTAGGCTATCAAGGATATAGCGAAGTTACATTGCGATTTGGTCGAATTACTGAAGTGTAGGCCATAAAAAGTTCGGTCCTGTCATATCGAATAACGTGTTCCACTGCTATTAAATTTGTCATACCCTTTGCAACACCTCAAACTCAAGTGATCAGAATAAAATTCTACGCCGATTTATGAATTTCCGTCTGACTGTACGTCAGTTGAAATCACGTTAGAGATCGCAATATTTAAGATGTCGGTCAAAGTTTTGGTATAGCCCCCATACAACGGTATCTTCAGGATTTCAGATATATTTTCCAGCAGTCACGCTTCAATGTGTGTATGTTCAAGGACCCAATATCTGTAGTTCGATATTTCGTTTCTCCTAGAAGCCCAGATCTATTTTATTTTTGATATTTATACCCTTCACCACACTGTGGTACGGGGTATTATGTCTTTGTGCATATGTTTGTAACAGGCAAAAATAATCGAGATAGACCCATGGTTCCTTTTGAGAATATGCATAGAATCACTTTCTGAGTCGATTTATGCATGTCCGTCTGTCTGTCCGTCCGTCCGTCCATGTATTTTTGTTAACAAAGTACAGGTCGCATTTATGATCCGATTTGGATGAAATTTGGCACAGGTCACTTAATTGGCCCAAGGACGAACCCTATTGAAATTGGAGAAAATCGGTCCACGTTTAGGCATAGCTCCCATATAAGGGTACCCCAAAATTTTCGGTATTTTGAGGTTCTTGAGCGCGTTTTTTAACTGAATTCGCTGAAATTTGGTACTTTGAGTTCTTATTGGGTAGCAAATCTCTCTACCAAAAATTATAAATAAAGGTCCATTTTTTCGGATAGCCCCCATATAAGATTACCCCCAATTTTCGGTATTTTGGGGGTTTTGATCGCATTTTTCGACCGAATTCACTGAAATTTGGTACTTTGTGTTCTTATTGGGTAGCAAATCTCCCTACCAAACATTATAAATAAAGGTCAATTTTTTCGGAAAGCCCCCATATTAGGGCACCCCCAATTTTCGGTATTTTCGGGTTTTTGGGCTCGTTTTATAACTAAATTCGCTGAAATTTTGTACATTGGGTTCTTATTGGGTACCAAATTACTCCATTAAAAATTATAAATATAGGTCCAGTTTTTCTGGTAGTACCCATATAACGGTACCCCAAAATTTTTGGTATTTTGGGGGTTCTGATCGGATTTTTCGACCAAATTGTCTGTAATTTAGTACGTCGAGTTCTTATTAGGTAGCACATATCTCCACTATAAATTATAAATATTGGTCAATTTTTTCTGGTAGCCCCCAGGTTTTGAGGTTCTTGAACCAAATTCTTTTTTCTGGTACAGGGTATTATGTTTTTGTGCATATGTTTGTGACATGCAAAAATAATCGAGATAGACCCATGGCTCCTTTTGAGAATATGCATAGAATCACTTTTTGAGTCGATTTAAGCACGAAATTTGGCACAGCGTAGCAAATTAGGTCTAGAATGATGTGTGTAAAGTTGCCTGAAAATCGGTTCAGATTTATATATAGCTCCCACATATACTTTCGTCAGATTTAATGTAAATGGTGCATCAAAGTTCCTATATATCTTTCGATTTGCACGAAATTTGGCACAGCGTAACAAATTAGGTCTAGAATGATGTGTGTTAAGTTTCCTGAAATCGGTTCAGATTTAGATATAGCTTCTATATCTGACCAAATGAACAATTTAGTATCGGTTGCAGAATGACGTGTTTATGGTTCCAATTTCATTTTACTGGTCCTTTAAAAATGCGACTTCTGTTAGGATTCATCTGTTGAATATACTCAAAGTGGTGAAGGGTATCATATAGTCGGCCCCGTCCGACTTTACTACTTTCCTTACTGGTTTTACTTGATTTTTTTTTCAAATTTTTTTTTTTTTTTTTTTTGGTAATATGACACAGTAATTAAATGCATATTTCAACCATTGTCAGTTGAAACCCTTATTATTCATTAATCACTCAATTTTCTCAAGCACATGCATTTTTTTAAATACTTTAACAAAAAAAATAGCTGCCCGTGTTTCAATAAAAATAACTTCATTGAAATTAATTATATCTCCACCATTATCTTAATACCCTTAAAAATTCTTATCAATCAATTTGACTAGAAACGAAATAAAAACTCCCCTCAAAAAACCAATATCAAATAAATATCGGGTATGCATCGAATAAATGACTCACATTAACTGGCGATTATTCGAAATGGAGACTCCAAAAAAAGTTGACTGTGACAAGCTGTGTGCAAACAATGAAAATATTAAAGGACTTCAAAAAAAATAATTGAAATAAATGAAAATACAAATGACTGCCAACTCTGGTTGCGTGTGTGTTTTAAAATCGAATTACTCAGAACTAAAAAAACGTTTAAGTTGAATCGACAGAAAAAATACACCAACACGCAAATTCGTCAAAATTGTTCATTTAGGTAAACAAAACTGAATGTTTGTGACCTACAATTAATCCGCATTCAAAACAAATGAATAATTTTGTGAAATAATATATTTTTTTTAAGCTTGTCATCATGGTTGTGAATTCAAATAGCAAAATGATTAATTTAAATAATATGAATATAACGATTTGATCCCATACTCAAAAATGATCTGCTCCCGTACTCAAAAAATGGTAGAACTTTTAAAATTTAACAAAGTAAAAACGCCGTCGAATGCATTCAAACTTCCTTAAGGGGACCCCCCCATTCTCGGGGTCAAAGTTTTTGTTGATATAATTCGAATCTACACTGATTAAAGAATGTCTCTACAAAATTTCAAGTGAAAATCTCAAGAACTGTTGAAGATATAGCCGATTTATTGTGTCTGCATCAAGTGACGGCTGAAGGGTTTCTCAAACTTTAAACGCGTTTTTCTCTAAACATTTTTTTGCGAATGGCGGGCACGATAACTCAAAAACTAATAATCCAATCGGTTCCAAATTTTGCAACGTTTCTCTGGGAGTGTATAGCTCTCGTATGAACTAGGATAAAGCCAATCGGTGAAGATCTTCCTTATTTTTTATACTTCGTTTTTGGTAAAAAATCGGCGATTTTCCAAAAATATTTTTTCAAATGTCCACCATTCTGTTAATTTTAGAGCGAAGTCAATAATCCTAGTTTATACGAGAGCCAGACATGTACTCTTTCTAACACCGTTGGAATTTTTGGATTTCGATGTTCCAGTGCCCGCCATCAAAAATAAGGACTTTTCTTTAATTACAGAAAACAACAACAAAACAATTACCAAATTTTTTTGTAAATTATTTTTCTTCTCTTTTAAATCTTCAATTATATATGTGCAAAGTTACAAACCTTAACAAGTGTTGGTATTGATTTACCAGCCCATTGAAAATCTTGAAAAATTAAAATCGAGAATGGGTGGGGTTCCCTTAAATCGTTCAGGCCTATATATGGGTCTATGTTATTGAATTGTGTGGTAGAAGTTGTTTATGCTCTGAAAGAAATAATTTTCCAAATTACAGACACTTTGGTTCTTAAACTGAGTATAGCCACTACAATGGAAAATGCTGACATTTAGAGCTATACCTTTATGTGGGGGTATTCTAAAACGCGGACCTATATAAACCATTTTCCGCATATATGTATGTCAGCTATCAAGAACCCTATATACCAAATTACATTTACATCGGTTTGGAAAATACGGTTAACGCTTTCAAAATACCGAAAATTGCTCCGAACCCTTATATGGAAGCTATACCAAAACGTAAACCAATGTTGATAATGTTTGGTAAGAAGAAGATTTGACACCCCATGACAATCAAATTAGACTTAATTTTTAAAAGCTTGTCCAGAAACATATGGGGGCTATCCTGAATAATTCGAGGTGTTGAAAACAAAATGACAAATTCGATTGGGGTCACACCTTCGAGAGATTACACAGTACGAATACTTCTCCCGAAAGGTGCAATGTTTTCATTGCATGTGTGTCACTTAGCTCCATATTGTTGAAAGTAAACATTTTTCAGATCAATATCATCCAACCACGACCATACAAATTATTAATCCAACTTTTGATTCTACTTCATTTTCGAAACACTAAGTTTCAATGACACCTTGCTCTAACATAATACGATGGACTTCGACGAATCATTTTCCCAACAGATAGGATTATCCAACGACGACGATTTTCAGAATTTTATTAATTGTTTTCAGTGCTACTAGTGTAGATTTTTAAATAATATCTTCGAAGTTGTTTAATATTTTCAGGCGTATAATTTTTAAAGTATGCATGCGTGGATTTCTACGAAATAATTTTCTAAAGGTTCTTCAGATCTATAGGCGTGGATTTTTACGAATTAATTTTCAAAAGATTCATGGGATGTACAGGCGTGGATTTTTTTAAGTATATTTTCAAAGGGGTGTAACCATAAGAAGAAGACCCCCAGCTCTTCTATAAGAAGAATACCTCTAGTTCTTCTAAAAGAAGAACAAGAGCTGGAAGCCTTCGTAAGAAGATATCCAGCTCTCCTATAAGAAGAAGGCCTCACGATCTTGTATAAGACGAAGATCTTCATTTCTTCTAGAAGAACAAGGCCTCTAGCTCTTCTAAAAGAAGAACAAGAGGTGGAGGCCTATTTCGGTGCACGTTTTAGGATAGCACCCTTATAACCCCAACTTTTTTTGTATTCTGAGGATTTTGGATACATTTTTCAAACGAATGACAACTAATATGCTATTTTTGTTTCTCATTATCGATCCACTTTTAGTTATAACACCCGTAGAACGGCACTCCCTAATTTTCGATATTTTAAGCACGCTTTTTAACCGAGTTTGTGATCTCGATGGATGGAAAATCAACCGACCAAAACTAACAATATCGGTCCAATTAGAATTAATTTAGTGGTAGTCCCGATTCCCGTGTCCCGATTCCCGTGTCAACAATTGTCAATATTGGTCCAGGATTTAAATTTCCCTGCCAATAATTCATTATGACGTAGTCTCTATTGATTTTAGGTATTTTGAATGTTCTCCTCATGGTGGGATCAAGAGTTCGGTGCGGCCGAACTTAAAGTAATTTTTACTTGCTTCAGAAAATATTGAGAGGGTTATTGAGAATTCCAGTCATAAATTATTTTTACTTTATTATATTGATATAATTTTAATATTATCTTCAAATACGATTTATCTAAAGAAGATAAAATGTATTTATCTTGATTTCCAATTCAAATCTCAAATTTTATATGTTTGAGTAGAACAACAAAATAAAATTCCTCTGTACAGTGCCAAATAATGTCAAATATTTAGGAAAAATGTAGTTTCATTAACAATTCGACATTTATCGACATCTCATTAAATTGGAATTTTTTCATTTGATTCATTTGCCAAACAATCTACCGCGTAAATTCGCGCTAAAATACACGTTTCAAAATTCAATTAACCTCACTGGGAAAAAGTACACATACAAATTAATATAAAAACTTATAAGCACATTTCACATTGCATGGCGAAATTATATTAGGGTGTAACGAAAAATTTAAAAAAATTGTCATAATTGATACTAATTTGAAGATCAAAGATAGTCATAATATTGTAAATTTATTCTGACAGGAAGACATGTTTGGATAAGTGTCTTGATTCGGAAATAATTCAACCATTTATAAGGACCTATAGGAATGTTATAAGTTTTATGGGGAAAGGAGGCATGTATTCAAAAGCATTTAGCAATATAATAATAAATCCATTAAAGATCAAAATAATCTCCGATAATTTATTGGTTCCACAACCACAATACAAATTCGTGACAACCGAATATACATATATAGTCACACTAACCCACACTAATGCATACGTGTAGAGTGCAAACATATCAATTAATTAATTTTTATCTTTTGTCTGTTTTGTTTTTCGTAAATAAACACAAAAACACAACATTGAAAAGAACAAATATTTCATTGCAATGAAAAAATTATTGAAAACACTAGAAACACTGTTATAAAAATAGCAAACATATTCAATTTTATTTCGAAGAAAAAATATTTTTTGTTTTTATAAATGGAAACTAATCTTAAGTGTTGAAATGATAACTAAAAACAATAAATTTATTATAGGCTGTACATCCCCCTTCTTTGGGGTAAGGCTTATATCCGGTCATTCATAGAAAAAATATTTTAACTACAAATTTATTTTCAACGTACCTAGTTGTAGATCATATGAGGGAATTTACAAAAAAATGCAGTGTAGACAAAGCTGTATCGTAGGCCACTGCATTTAATGAATGATTGATGGGTGAATAGATGACCCTCCTGGAAAAAAATATTTAAATACTCCTGGTAAGTGCTATTGTGCTTCTGTATGTTGGTTCTATAATTTTTAGCGATCATAAAATGTTGAAACATTTAAAATTCACTTAAAAATTCCAACCAACAACTACTTTAGAACTTTACGACCCACACAATTTCGGTGAGAACATGTCATAAATGAGAACAACAAAAACAACAGAACAGAACTATTTAAAAAATATGCTGAATGAAATGAAAATTAATGAGCACAACAAATGAATGAACGAACACAAGACCAGAATATGCCAGACAAATAGGAATCGGAATGGAAATGTATGGAACGTTCAAAAACAACAAAAAAAAATTCATTTTAAGTCAGCTGTTTTATTGTTTTTATTTTCACCGATTGTGCTACGAAACAATTAAAAGATGAACGTTGGACAGAGTTGGCTGAAAAATTCTCTATACCATATAGACAAGCTGCATTTCGAGTTTGCTCGAATGTGAAACATTTTCCCAAATTTGGTGTGCTCCATCCCGAATTCCCAAAAAAATATTGGGAATATAATTCGAGCACATATAGCCTTGTGGATTGAAAACGAAATGAGATCGTGCGTGTTTTTCTGAGCACGTACAAAATGAAAAAGAACGCTGAAGTAATATTTAACGTGTTTTTACAATATTTATTCAAAAAATATAGTATTTACATTAGTTTTTATAGTAAAATTAAAGAAAATAATCTATAAAATATCTACTTTTAAGATTTCCAATAGTCCTTTTAATAATGTTTCTTGCAGATGTGTGCACTTTATTATATCGATGTTGACAAGAGACATGCTCCACTTGTTTATAGGGCGTCATCAAAAATGTTTCTAAAGCGTAACCACTGCCTCCTTTGCATACCATTTCCTCTTTTGTTATTGCTGCCTAGCTACACTCATATGCCAAATAAAAGCATCATGGCTGGATCCTGGTTTGCAGCTGTCCACAGCTTGCACACACATTACTTCCAGGACTTTCATTACTCTCCACAATATTTTACACATTGTTGTGCGATCAACACTTATATTTAAATCATTTGCCACTACCCTCCGAAACCCACCAACAACCAGAAATAAGGTAGCTGCTAATTGCAGGCTTTCGGGAATGGTACCCTTGTGTATGAAAGGACCAACTTCTCTCAAAATTTCCATAAATGCTTATTTTACCACGTTCCACTATCATTAGACTTTTTCTGGTAGAAACCAGGCCAATTAATAAGCCATCAGGCATATTTTTTCTTAATTTTGTTGTTAAACAAATTGCAAATTCCAATGAAACATATGTTTTTTTTATTTAACACATTTCGTAACATATTGAACACAGCTATGCTTTCGAGCCGCACTTTCGCTCGAAATTGAGCACACCATTTTGTACAACATGGGAATTTAAAAAAGTATGGGAATCCAAAAACTCTCGGAACATGTCACATGGGCGAATATATTGGCATTTGAATGATCTTAAATCCCAAAAAAATCCCAAAAAAAATTTGATTTTTTTTGTGCCCTCAGTCGTATGGCTAATGAGGGTATACACACTTTAATATGAATGTGCCTCATAGAAATGTTGGTTTAAGACCCCATGATACTTTGGACCTAAACCTTCTGTTTCAGAAAAATTGCAATCGATTTACAAATATCCACCCGTCTGTCTGGCTGGTGTGCACAATATATCTCAAAGGAAGTAATCGATTACATCCAAATTTTACACATCATAACATTTCTTCCAATCTTAATACAGGTTCGAAAAAGGGGAATATTGGATAACTCCTTCTGGTATAATTTTTCTAAAACTTAATTTTACAATATCATGCGAACGGACTATCCGTTTTGAACTATTTGAACCAAACTTTTAACAACCTATTGTCTTTACCATGCCTATATCATGTCCGAATATAGGACTAATTGGTCCACTCCTTCGGGTATTAATGATATTATTCTGGAATTAATTTTTCACCTATGTGGTTGACGTTTTTGTGGAATTCGTGTTATGTTGCTTGATGTACAGAGTGCCATTTCAGTTCACAGTTGTCACTGTCACCTTTTCTAAAACCTCGTTCGGTATTGAAGGGCTCCGAGAGGTCCCTTCCGGTTTTAACTGCTGACTTTGTACCAGTTTAAGTTATCCTGCATAGCCGTATATATTTTGCAGGAATGCGAAACGCAGACATGCTTTTAAAAACCCCTGAACGGGTAGGGCTGTCACATACGGCTTTATATTCGACAATGGGTGGAATGTGTCGATGCGTTTTTCTTGGGACTTTTCCAGGATGGGGAACTGATTGATAATCTGGTCAATGGTAGATTTGCCAGGCCTGAAGCCGTATTGTTATGGTACAATAATGTAATTGACCTTTGGCTTCAGTCGTTCACACAGCACACAGGATAGAATAATTCCTCTATAATTGTCAAATATGGTCTTGTCTCCTTTTTATACCCTCCACCATAGTATGGAGGGTATATTAGTTCTGTTTTTCTGTTTGTAACGCATCGAAATAATCATTTCCGACCCTATAAAGTATATATATTCTTGATCAGCGTAAAATTCTATGACGATATAGCCATGTCCGTCTGTCCGTCTGTCTGTCTGTTGTAATCACTCTGGCGTCTAAACGAATTGAGATAGATCCCCAAAATTTAGCATAGAGTCGTCTTTTGTCTGCAGGCAGGTCAAGTTCGATGATGGGCTTTATCGGTCCACGTTTAGTCATAGCTCCCATATAAGGGTACCCCCATATGTTCGGTATTTTGGGGTTCTTGAGCGCATTTTTCAACCAAATTCGCTGAAATTTGGTATATTGAGTTCTTATTGGGTAGAAAATCTCTCCACTGAAAATTATAAATATGGGTCCATATTTTCGGATAGCCCCCATATAAAGGTACCCCTAATTTTGCGGTATTTTGGGGGGTTTGATCGCATTTTTCGACCGAATTCGCTGAAATTCGGTACTTTGAGTTCTTATTAGGTAGCAAATCTCTATACTAGAAATTATAAACATAGGTCAATTTTTTCGGGTAGCCCCCATATAAGGGTACCCCCCAATTTTCGGTATTTTAGGGTTCTTGAGCGCGGTTTTCAACCGAATTCGCTGAAATTTGGTACATGGGGTTCTTATTGGGTAACAAATTTCCCCACTAAAAATTATAAATATAGGTCCACTTTTTCTGGTAGCCCCCATATAAGGGTACCTCCCAATTTCCAGTTTTTGGGGGTTTTGACCAGATTTTTTCACCGAATTGGCTGTAATTTAGTAATTTGAGTTCTTATTGGGTAGCAAATCTTTCCACAAAAAATTATAAATATAGGTCAATTTTTTCGGGTAGCCCCCATATAAGGGTACCCCCAATTTTCGATATTTTGAAGTTCTTGAGCGTGTTTTTCTACCGAATTCGCTGAAATTTGCTATTTTGTAGTCGTATATGGTAACAAATCTCCCCACCAAAAATTATTATAATTATTATATAACCCCCTTTTTTATATTAAAATAGTTATCTGATTTATTCCATGTGTTGCGGTTGGGTAGTCCTTACGGGGAATAGTCAATTTTTACCCTACAAAGACTATTTAGCCATCTGTTGTAAGCATTCCGCCTGATAAAAAAACTCGAACATGATGATAATGAAATATATCGGCAGACATTTAGGCATCTCCTCAATATAGTGATACCTCCTGGGTTCAAAATTGGAATATATACCGGTCATTAATTGGGCATAGCCCTCATATAATGATATCCCAAAATATGCAAAATGTATCAGTCCACTTTTTCGATCTTACAAATTTTAGGAAAATCCCGATTAAAATTAGCTGAAGTTTGTATTTGGTGTACATAATGGTTTACATAAATCGGTTTGTAGAATTATCGGTATATGCCCACTTTTTTGTGTGTTCCCTATATTTTCATTGCATGTATCTGTCAGTATAATTATGGTGGAGGGTATCCAAAGTTCGGCCCGGCCGAACTTAACGCTTTTTCACTTGTTTTCTGCTGGTACATGCTCCTGACCAGCATCTGCCCACCGAATAGTCTTGAATAGTTCGGCTGTTAATCCATCGGCACCTGCTGCTTTATTGTTCTTCAGACGATTAATTGCTACTCTGACCTCATCTTGGCTGGGTGGTATACACTCTATACCGTCATCTTTTATTGGTTCTGGGGCATCTTCTTCACCGCCTTCTGGTATCTTTCCCACAAGGTATCCTGAAAATTTATTTTGAAGCAAATTGAATAACCAACCACTTTGACAAGAACATATACCTTATATAAAGCGAATAATAAAATATATGTTTAATTCCGAAGACCTCCACAAACCGGCAAATATATATCTCCACTGAGGGTATATATCTACCGGTAACACCGACGGACACTTTCGTACTTGTTCTCATTGTAGAGTGTATGCAAAATTCGATGCTATCGAACATACAACCCGCTTTTAAAATTGCGAGATCCCAACGAGAAAACCCACTCAAGTGTAAAACAATTCCCTACGATTTCATTGATTGTTTCTCATCGCAGACAGACAGACAGACACAGCACCGCAAATCAGCAGCATCCGTTGACCGATAGAAAACATATTCATTCAGTCATTCATTCATGTGATGCAATATTAATGAATTTATGTATTACTTGTTGTTGTTACTTTGTTTTGTTTTTAGCGAAAAACGCGCCACAGAATAGTTCTCCACTTACGAGTATATCATCAGTAATCATTTTTTTTATATCACTCTGCGTGAATGAAAAACAGAACCACAATACGAGTACAAATGAGGGGGGTGGTGGAAGAAGCCACAACGACCACAAAACTGATTTGAAATATTTTTTTTTTTTTTTTTTTTTTTTGCTGACATTGAGAGCTCCTGTCATCATGAGGGCGGAATGACGGATCTGGCGGACAAGAGACATCGTCAATGTTGTCATAATTGTAGTCATTTCCCATTATCATTTTAGTCTCCAGTTGTGATTTGGATTCCGATTCTGATTTTTGTGGCTGTCGTATGTGTGATTACAACAAGATAAGAGAATTCGGCATGGGGCGTTGTTTTTTTCTCTATTTCGTTTAGGAGGAGTATACTTGGCATCAGCTAAGTAACTGTCCCTGCCCCTCAACCACATACACATGTATGAATGTAATCACAGTTACAACCGCTTCACCACAGACGTTTTATAATTCTAATTATTAGCGTTCATTATCAGCAGCAGACTAGCGAGCGAGTGAACAAGAACGTAGTGTGGTGATGATTAGCGGATGTTCGTTCATTCGTTGTCGTGATTAGTGAATGGATGTTTGGTCGACAAAACAAAAACGAATGGGTACTTGCTGACAATTGCCGTGTGGGTCATCGTCTGACTGTTATTTACATCATTCATTGGTTGCGGAAAACGGGAGGAAGAGCATTCGGACAATTGGTTCACTTGAAATTGGGAAGTACGGAAATATTCTACTGAACATATGGCGAGAGAGTGTGCTTGTGTGTGTGTGTGCTGACAAATAGTAGAGTAGACTTGGGCACTTCCGTAGTCTTTCATGACCACTATTTAGGGCAATTCTATTTGATGCAATTAGGTCTGCATGTGATACAGAGGGTTGGTTTATAACTGAAAATTAGATATTGTTATTTCCGTATTATTTCATAATAAGAACTCTTTAATCATATATCTTGAAAGATAAAAATGTTAGATATTTTGAGCATAATTATGACTAACATTTTTAATGAAGTATCGTGCCCACTGATGTAATTTAAAATTAAAATATGTTAAGTTCGGACCTTAATGTGGACAATCGAAATGCCTAAAATGAATGACATTTTACATGGTAAATTTTTGGTAGGAAGATTTTGCACCCAATGAAACCCTATTATGTGAGACATACTAAGAAACTTAATTTATTATTGATAAAATGGACAAATATTGATAGTTTTTGGCGCAGCAATTTCATATAAATCCATTTTCAATATTAACCATTCCAAAAGTAAGTATTGCCAAGGCTAAGGACAATGCATTCTATGTGTCCATTGTCATATTCCACAAATTCGGAAAAAGTCCATGCGTTCGTCCGTCTGTTGTAATTACTTAAAAACCGAACCAATCGAGATACAAATCTTAAAATTTTCACCCACCCGTTGATTTGCTACCTCAAAATCGAAGATATATTTTGGTCCATTTTTTAGAGTAGTTCCATTAGAGCAATACCCTCATTATTCAATACGATTTGTGACTTTAGGCACCTTTTTTCAATCAATCCAATTTAATGTTTTGAATTCGCATTGGATATAAAATACCAATATTGGCCCATGTGTCTTCATAGAGCGATATCCCGAATATTCGGCATTTGTAGGGGCTATTTCGGTGTGTCAGTCTTCTACGCAGCTTTTCAAATTTTGAAGACCATATTTCCATGTATTATATTCCACATTGGGTTTTCATCGAATTCGTGGCGTTCCTCTTCTGCGTGAACCATCACATGGTTCGCTTTTATATGCCTTTCGAGTTGGGGCATCCTTATCCATTCACATAACATAACCTAGCCTAGTATGGAGGGCACAACTCATGGTTCATTCGACGGATAGGCCCGTAGATCTTTTGGATAAACTTTCTCTCAATTATCCCAAGAGCAACCTCATCTGATTGCGCAAGTATCCATGCTTCAGATCCATATAACAACACGGGTAGTATCAGCGTCTTGTAGAGTGCGAGTTTGGCCTAACGAAAGGTGGCCATCTTCTTCAATTGTCTACTCAGACCATATTATCATCTGTTGGCCGACACTATTCTTCTCCTAATTGCGCATTTATACCATCAGCTTGGTCTTCTCGCCATTTACTGTCAATCCCATATTGGCAGACTCCTTCTCAATTCGTTCAAAGGTGGCTGCTACCGCTCTCAATGTTCGACCCATTATGTCGATGTCATCGGCGTCGGTGTACAGTGCTATTTCTGTTCACCTTTGCATCTCGTATGACCTTTTCCAGCAAGATGTTAAAACGGGCACACGACAAACTGTCACCTTGTCTGAATCCTTGTTTGGTATTAAAGGCTCCAAGAGGAATGCAGGAATGCCGAACACAGAAATGGCTTTGAACATTTTAAGCGCATAGGGCTATAGAATGCGACTTTATATTCGACGAATAGGTGGAATGTGTCTATGTGTTTTTCGTGGGTCTTTTCTAGAATTTGACGCAGAGTGAAAATCTAGTCAATGGTGGATTTGCTAGGCATGAAGCCGCATTGGTATGGTCCAATAACGTCATTGACCATTGGCACTTTATTTGCGGTGGGGATAAGACTAATTTCTCTATAATTGGCAAATATGGTCTTCTCTCCTTTTTACTATTTGATAGCTCCGTTAATTTTTGATACCAGAAGCTTTGCAAAATTATCCTTTCAAATCAACAGGGTTACTTCTTCATCTCTACAGGAGGATGTGCCTGCATCAAAGCCTTCGGCATGGTGTTTTACTCGTTGGTAAAATTTCCGGACATGTTTACATAAAACATTCGATATAAGTACATATTTTGACATAAACCTCATATCGCTCACTTGTTGTAAGACCAGCATTAATTAAAAATCGTGAGTTTGGAGTTGATGATCCAGTGTGGTCATTATCCCATAAAACAACTCCGCTTTACTTTAATTCCACCCTGAGAGTCTGTACTTTGGTATTTCATTTTTCCTACTAGTATTTCATTTTTCCATATAGTCACCATATGAACTTCCCGATCTTACAGGGAATAAAAAGTTCAATCAGGCCAATCCATTTATATATTTCATCGGACTGTAGTATGGTTACATGTAGTCTTGGAAACTTAACTTAAAAAAAAAAAACTGTCAGTAAACCTGTGGCCCATCCGAACTAAAAGCCTTTTTACTTGTTTTTGTTTTGTTTTTACTATTATTACATACATTGCCAGTGAAAATTTTCAAATTAAAGAATTCAGTATCAATCCACGGACTTCTATTCTATTGCTACAATATTTCGACAATGTAAAAAAACTTTTCTAAAATTCTTTTAACGGCCAAAGTATAAATCAATTTTATAATTACGTCCACATTGTGCTACGAAGTCTTAATTACATTTACCACAAAGTTGAGACTACCAAGAAAAAAGACAACAAATATCATCCGCAAACACAACAAACGGATATTCTAAAATTAGACGACGAAAAAACTGTAATTTTAGAAAAAAAGAAGTATCACATTGCCGCCTACTATCACTGAGATGAGTTGAAGGAAGTCACATTATTAACACACAGCGACACAGTGTTTCGGAAAAGACCCATGTCAGTTATTTACATTGATTCCTTAATTTCTAATTTTTCTTTTAGAAAATTCCATGCCGAAATCACTGTGCAACAAATGTGGTGGCAGCCGTTTAAAAACCAGCCGGCGTCACCAACAAATCAGACATCATGACGCGACACGCGGCATTTTCCTTCTGAACGTAAATGTGGTTGTTAATTTAATTGTTGTGAGTATAATTGTAATTACGATGGGGGTGGTGGTGCAGTAGTCGTCATTGTATTCGGTTCGGTGGTGATAGAATATCAAAATGTAATTTATACCAACGCCACGACCACCCTTTGCACAGCCCAAATCCAAATCGCGACGGAAATTACGACCACTAAATTTGAGATGGCAAAGAAAGTTTTAATCATTTAGTTAAGCAGCCAACTGGGTTATTACAATGGGCTTAGTAGGTGTTTGTGTGTGTATGTGTTAGTGGCAGTTCTAAACACTTGCCGTATCCTTTTTCAGCACAGGCTTTAATTTTTCAACAACAAAGTTTTTCGTTTCTTCTTCTTGTTTTTGTTATTGTAACTTTTTTGTGGAACATTGTTTATGCTCCAGTTAGCAAGAGTTACAGCAAGTGGTGCTGCCAAAGGGAGGGAGGGACGAATGTGTAGCATATTTACAGAAACATATGTTTTTTTTTTTTTTTTGTAGGCTCCAACATGATGACCCTACCATGGGGTGAAACGTGCGACAAGTTATGCAAGAATACAAATTGGAATGTGAAAAAGGCATCAAATGTTCTGCATCACAACAATCAAGAACCGAAAAAAAAAACAAAACTTAGCACAAGTGTTGATCTTTTTGTTGGGGGTTTTTAAACATTAAAGTTTTAATTTACCACGTTTCTGAGATGAGGTGTGGAAGGTAAATGAAAACAATAAAACTTATTTTAAGAATTTTAAATTAACAAAGTAGAAATGGCACTACGTTTGGTCGAAACGAACCCTTAATGACCTCCACTAAGGGAAATTTTTTAAATTATTTTATGAAAGGACGTTATCCTATCGACTACGAACGCCGATAGGATTTTCGAGTCACATAGAATCCAATACCAAATTCCGATTCTCACTGGCGACGTGGATATATGTCTGTGAGCCCGAAAAAAAATTGAATCGGCAATGTGGACCTTCGAAGACAAGCCATATCCAACGAAATCTGTTCGAAGCTGGAAGAAGTCGTTAAATACGACCGGGCCGACCTTTCTATAACCTCCACCACATGATGGGCATTCAAAATTCCTTAAATCGGTTGGAACCTTTGTATGACTATATTATTGTATTATGTGATTGTAGGGATGTTTCAAGTCAGAAAATGGGACGGGAGCTTTATGTGTGGGCTATATCCAAACTTGGACCTTTGGGAAACATTGCTTATGCTGCAGTTATATGCGAGGTATACCAAAATATGGACCTTTATTCATCATTAAACCATCAACCTTATGGCTAATGTGCGCACGATAACATTCGAAGGGAGCGACAAATTTCATCCAAACTTTGCACATCGACATATTTCTTCCAAACTTAGTCGAAGTTCGATGGTGAGGATTATCGGTACTAGTACCTCCCCCACAAAATGGGCAACATTTTGCTGAAAATAATTTTTTTAATATCATGGGAACGGACTATCCGTTGGAACCAATATTTGCACAACCTATTATCTTTACCAAGAATATATCAGTTCGAAAAATAGGACCCATTTCTCCTCTCCTTCTGGTACCTGCCCCACAAAGGGTTTATAAACTTGTAAATCTAATTTGAAACGAATTGTATATCCGACAACAACATTAAAAACCTGAAAACCTGTATATACATACATATATAAAGCGAATAATAAAACCTTGTGAAATTCCGAAGACTTCCGCTAAACAATAGGCTGAGGGTATACATCTGTCGGCAAAACCCACTGACACTTTTTAACTTGTTTTGTAAATATATCTATGTCAGCCTTCAAGAACCCTTTACTCCAAATTACAGCCTCATCTGTGGAAAAATGCCCCTAAAGACTTGAAAATATTAGCTATACCAAAACGTAAGTCGATATCGATGATTATACCCTTCACCACACTGTGGTACAGGGTATTATGTCTTTGTGCATATGTTTGTAACAGGCAAAAATAATCGAGATAGACCCATGGTTCCTTCTGAGAATATGCATAGAATCACTTTCTGAGTCGATTTATGCATGTCCGTCTGTCCGTCCATGTATTTTTGTTAACAAAGTACAGGTCGCATTTATGATCCGATTTGGATGAAATTTGGCACAGGTCACTTAATTGGCCCAAGGACGAACCCTATTGAAATTGGGAAAAATCGCTTCAGAATTTCCTGAAAATCGGTTCAGATTTAGATATAGCTCTTCGTCCGATTTAAGGTAAATGATGTACCAAAGTCTCTATACATATTTCGATTTGCTCCCATATATTTTTTCTTCCGATTTTTTATTAATTGTGCACTAAAGACCCAAAGTTTGTCCGATTGCCACACAATTTTGTACAATAAACTGTAGTTAATATAAGTTAATCTCAGCCATTCTCATTGAAATCGGTTCAGATTTTGATATAGATTCTACATATATATATATATATATATATATATTCGTCCAATTTTACACAAAATTGACACAAATTTTGCACAACGTACTAAAGTTTTGAAATGTGGAACGTTTTGAAATCGGTTCAGATTTGGATAGAGCTTCTATATATATTTTCTCCCGAGTTTTGGTAATTTTGTCCCATTGTAAGAAGCAACCCTATATCTGAAGAAATGAAAAATTTAGTATAGGTTGCAGAACTCGACGTCTGTTAGCATTCATCTGTTGAATATACCCAAAGTGGTGAAGGGTATCATATAGTCGGCCCCGCCCGACTTTACTACTTTCCTTACTGGTTTTTGATATGAAGGAATTCCGAAGAAAATCCCCAAAATTCCGATTAATGGGAGGTCATCCGAAACATGAAACAACTCCAACAATTGTGAGTTGACGTATATGGATTGAGGCTACCCTAAAAAGTGGACCAATATTGGTAATTTTTAGTAGGAAGTAAGAACAGCTGTTAAGGTTGAAAAACGAGCCCAAAACTTCAAGTATTGAATTTTGTGGGTGATTACCACTAAATGGAGCTGCCCTAAAAAAGGGACCGATCAAATTCGCGGGTCCTCATATCTATTAAGGGTATATCAATGTCTTGGAACCATAACAATCATCTCATACCCTCCACACCTAATAAGTGAGTGTAGGGTATATATGAGCAACAAACAAACCATCACCAACAAAATTTTACCGAAAAACTTCCAGACCATTTGTTGTTCAGTAGCTTCTATTTTATGTAAATTAAATTAATTTCTACTTTGGCCTTGTAATGCCAACGAAACTTTGCTTCAAGGTTGTGTTGTTCTCCTTCGCTTTTGCTGTCCCTACTGCGACTACGGACGACTACTATTAAACAATCACATGAAATGATAACCAACCAACAAACCTGTGTGTTGGTTGGTGTGTTTGTGTATGTATGTCAGCATGTTTACTGTGAACGTGCAGAACGTGTCCTGTGAAAAACTTTTTCCAAAATAACACTTCCACTTTCCCCTTCCCCCAAAAGGTGTTTCTAAATGAAACCTTACAAAAACCAGTAGATGGCCTTAACTTTAAGAACCCCCCAACCAGGTACACGTCGGTGGGTATGTATGTATGTATGCTTGGATGTATAAGTTCATTTATATGTAAACATTTTGTTTCCATTTTTAACCTATAGCTAAATGACACCAATATTTTCCCCTCCAACATTCAATGGAAGGAAGGTCAAATGTAGTCCTCGGTAATTACACTAAACAAAAACAACAACAGCAACAAACCGGAATTCAATGGCCACAAATTACCCTCCAAATGAGGAGTTCCCTCTTCTCGCCAAAAAAATAAAATAAAACAAACACACACACACAAAAACAAATATTTTTGTGAAAGGGAAACCTTTTTGAATAAATTATTGGTTCCGCAGTAAAACTTCGACCGAAGTAATAAAATTTATGGTTCACTTTCACTTCACACATACTCGTAAGTGTTTCAATA
>NW_026881412.1:0-35632 GCF_032173495.1 Musca vetustissima | reverse complement strand
TAATCGATCAGAATAAATTCCGAATATTATCGCTAAAATATTCTGGAGGATGTATTAAAGCCTTGAACACGCAAACATTTTGACCGCAGACCTTATACATTCCAACAGGACTCAGCACCATGGCACTCAGCACTCTCTTTCTCACGAATGCTCACGGCGAGAATTCGATTGTTTTCAATTTATCGCGAAGGATAAAGTTACAATGAATGAAAAATTCACAAACGATAATATTTCGCTGCAAGCGTCGTCGATTCGTTCTTTCGCGAGCATTTGTTGCTGAAGAGTATTCTTTAAAAAAAACTCAAAAAACAAATGTTCGCGAATCCTCGCGAGTGTTGTTAAAAACAGCAATAAGCAAAAATATGATAAACAAGTAAACACACACAGCGAATGAATGTGTGTGTAGCAGAAAGTGTTGAGCATGTGTGAAATAACAAAACCGATGCCCAACAAATATTGAGTTCACAAACGTTTGTTGTTATGGCTGTTTTGAGCATTAAGAATTTGAAAATTCGCGAATGTTTGTTTACATTCGTGAGCGAATGTCAGAAAGAATTTCAACCAGAAAACGAAAGATCGATCGTTGTTGTGTGCTCCCACTCGTTTGTTATGTGCGTGTGAACATTCGTTTGGCGAATGCTCGTTTGGTAAATAATTTATCGCTATAAATTCATTCGTAAAATGAGCCCAAAACGAAAAAAAAACGTATTTTGAATCATTCGCGAACGAATTTTGCGCACCCTGCCCGAGAATGGTTAAAAAATGAGGTTCATCGCTTCATTTCCAGCACACAATGGCCAAAATCTCCGGATACCAATCGGTTGGACTATTGTGTCTGGAGTATTTTGGAAAGCAAGGTTTGTTGCTGTTTTTTTATCTCACCCTGTATATAAGTAAGAAAATTTCAGTAGAAAACCATTAACTGAGGTTGATTTTTTTCTTTAGGAAAAATCAACTCCATTAACTGAGATTTATTTTTTTCTACATAAAAATAAGAAAAAATAACATAAATAATTGTGGTTGATTTTTTTCTATAGAAGAAACTAATCGAGGTAATTTGCTTTTTTCTGTAAGAAATTTAATTTTTTCATAACATGTTTGTATTTTTTCTATAAAATAAAAGAACCTCTTCACCTTCTTCTTTGTATGAGACCGTTCATATATAAAAAATACAAGATCGTAAGAATATTTGAGAATTCGTGTTAAGATTATCTGAGAATCCACCCTCGAAGAAAATAAGTATTTAACAAGCATCTATGGATTTATTAGTGATCAGAAGTGTTTCTCTATCCACAAGAGGTCTTTCACAGACAATTGACCTTTTGGAGACTTTTTGGCCCTTTTTCTTCTCCTAAACAAAGCAGGTAATTTCCTTGTTTTTTATAACAAATGAAAATGTCGTTAAGTTCGATCGGACCGAACATCATGTAGTATGCTATTAAGAGTTCACTTAGAGGTCGAAAACTTTACTTGGTAACTATGTCCTTCTATATTTATCGTAAATTGGTTTTTTGTGCTCTGAGAAAATTAAATAACGAACTTCAAAATTAAGCGGAGCAATTATATGGGGGCTATTTAAAAACATGGACCAATAATAATAATAATTTCCCAATTACATAAATTGAGGCGAGTCTTTGTATATGGCCACCATACCAAAATATGCAATATGTTTTTTGTCCTACGATAACCTCGTGAAATCTAAACTTGGACCTCTATAAATATTTATCAACATCATTCAAAATACTGACAATGGGGAAATACTGTTTGGTAGTTATGGCAAAACATTAACATTCACCTATATCGAATATTTCTGGCAAAAATTTTTTCATCCTCTAATAAATATGGATACCAGATTACAGCTACTTTGTTGGGAAAATAAAATTAAACCCTTCAAAATACCCACTTTAAGGCGGGACCTTTATATGAGAGCTTGGACCAATATAATTCCTTTTTTTACATCGTTGTATGTCAGCCTCCAAAAACATAGAATTTCAAATTACACTCAATTCAGTAGGGAAATGCGACAAAGACTTTCGAAATACCGAAAATAGGAAGACAACGTTATATTGGAGCTATACCTTAACATGGACCGATATATCCCACGTACAACGCCAAACATCCTATATATATATATACGCAATTTCAACATTATGTCGTATATATTGTGATTCCAACAGAGGGACCGACATGGCCCAATCAATTTAGAATTTTATTCTTATACCAAATGCAAATTCCAATATCCAAACATATTCAAGTGCCGGTAAACATCATTTGTTTTACATTATTACAAACAATATTACAACATCAACATTATGAAGTGCAAATCCAATATTAAGACTAGCTCAAGGATACAAACATGCTTTCTCCCAAAAAAAAAGCTATAAACATCACTTTCGTTAACAAATTCTATCCCTGTTGCACAATATTCTCAATATTTGTATTGAATAGCATTTCGAGGTCAGTTCTGCTCGTTTTATTTTCTCTGTGTATATACATTTGTTTCAAGGACATACATTTTATTTGGCTAAAAGGACACACAGAAATTTCAATTCTATTCTGGGAATAACACATTCACACCCACACACACATCACATTTGAGTTTGGGAACGCAACATATTGTTTTGGGAGGTCAGAAGTTAAGTGACTGCTTGGTTTTCGGTGTCAATTACACTTTCCATGGAAGACAAAAAGAAGGATTATTTTGCTATTTCAAGTGAACATTTGCTTTTGGGCCATCAGCAACAACAAACAAACACCAGAAAATTCAAAGTACAACAGAATTCAAAGAACAAAAAAAATCAATGAAAAAGAAAAGAATGAAATTTCGACAAAGGCCTGATGTTGTATCGGTGAGGGGCTGTGTTGGGTGGTATTTCTTTGGAATAGAGCCAAGTTCGTGTTTGTCCCAATGACTGATTTGTTTTCTTCTATTCACATGCCATTGACAAGCAAATAATACCAGGGCATTAAATTGACTCGATTAGCTGCCAATAGACAATAAATAAATATTTTGATTGAATTTTGCTTCTCATTCCTTCTTCTATCCTTTCAAAGGGACCGAGACACCCACATCAAAAGGGTGTTTATAAAAAATCGCATGCAAAGCAGAACTAAAGAAATCTGCACTTTTTGGTCGCAAAACAATTGTTGGCCCGAGTTCATTGCATTTTCATCTGTTCGTTAACGGTCGGCCGCACACCACCTACACTTTGAGACAATCGTCATAACTAATGACGCCGATAAAGAGAAGCGTATCTGACAGTGGTGGCACCAGCTATCATCAATTAATCTTAATTGTGAAGAGACAGAAAACAAGTTGAGAGATTGTTTACTCTTTCGAGTGCATTTCACAAACAAAAATGAAAAAAGACGAACACACACAATAAATGCAGTGGCGTTTGTCGTTTTGTAGACGGCGAATTTCATCACATTTCTTTTTTTTTCTGTTCACATCATCTTAGTCATGGTCTTGACGTGTGTTGTGTGTGTTTATTGCAGTGAACTTATAAAAATGTTGTTTTGAGTCTGCCGATTCATTTGCAAGACAATAAAAGCCAACCCGGCAAATTCATTGAACCAAAGTGATGTCATGATACCAGTTGCCTGCCTGCTGCTACCCACCCGTTTGAGGTTAAAATAAAACAAAACAAAACTCTGCATGCGAACAAAGAACGTATTCTTTATATGCAGGTTTTGAAAATATTATTTTTTTTAGTTTTGATTCCGAGAGGTAATTAAAGACGCGTTTAGACTATGCCTTCTAAATCGACACGTTTTGTAAATCGAGATATCAAATCCTACCTATTTAGACTAGTATTAATATGAAACGAAGTTTATTTCTCAGCAATTATTTGTTTTCGTATACATACACATTTCAGTCAGAAATGCATAAAAAACTATTCATTTTTATACTACACCTTTTTCACATGTTATTCAAAATATATCAAATGTAATTCGAGAATTCCATTTGTAATTCACAACATATAATTTGCAATTCGAGAATTCCATTTGCAATTCACAACATATCAGCTGTAATTCGAGAATTTCATTTGTAACTCCTAGAATACCTTTCGAAATTCATAGAATTCCATTTGAAATTCATAAACTTCCATTTGAAATTCCAAGTATTTGCGTTTAAAATTCATAAAATTCCACTTGAAATTAATAAAATTCCATTTGAAATTTAATTAATTCCCTTTGAAATTCTTAACATTTGTTTTAAAATACATAACATTCTATTTGTTTTTCATAACATTTAATTTTAAATTCGAAAAATATTATTGGTAACACAAAAGGAATATGTATGAATTTGAAATGAATTGTTATGAATTACAACTGAAATTTTATAAATTACAAGTGAGATGTTATGAATTTCAAATTGGATTCTTTGAATTTCAAATGGATTTCTTTGAATTTCAAATGAAACTCTACGAAAATCAAGTTGAAATATTCAAATTACGAATGATTTTTTTTAAATTTCAAATGTAATTTTTTGAATTTCACACGAAAAGTTTAAAATTACAAATGAAATGTTGTGAATTACAAATAACATACCCGAATTACAACTGAAATGTTATGAATTGCAAATTGAGTTTTCGAATTACAAATGAAATTCTCGAATTGCAATTGAAATGTTTTGAATAACATTTGAAAAAGGTGTAGTATAAACAGTTATGATTTGGTATCTCGATTTACAAATCGAGTCGATTTAGAAGGCATAGTCTAAACGCGCCTTAAATCGAGGTAAATTCGACTCGATTTACCAATTAAATCGAGATAATGCACTTTATCACGATAAAAACTACAGGCTAAACGCGCCTTAAATATTGCATGGTGTTTTACGAAAATCTTCAAAATAGAATGTCTGAATTTCCTAATAATATAATTATTATTATACAAAACCTCCAGGTCTGCTGGGATTAGAAGATCTGGTGGACCTCATACACCAGGTCTTCTAATCCCTGTCGAAATGCTGAAATACAGAGGAACTTCAGGTCTATTACGTATTAAGATTTCTAGGCGTTTTAATGACGGAAGTCATTCAGTTCTTCTAAGCATAGCAACGTTTTTTTATACCCTACACAAATATGTTGTCAAGGTATTATAGCTTTGTGCAGCCCGAAGTGTTTGTAACGCCGCGTAATATTGGTCCTAGACCCACCTTTAAACATACCGATCATCATATCTCGACTAGCTGAGTCGATCTAGACATGTGTGTCTGTCCGTCTGTTCATTATAACTTGTAAACACGATACAGGCCACAGTTATGGACCAATCTTCACGAAATTTTGCATGTAGAATGGGTTCTGCCCAATGGATACCCCTAATGTTTTTGGTAAAGATCGGTTAATATTGAGGGGATGAAACAACAACAACATTATTTTTGACTGATTTTCTGGTCGCTCCAGAGGCCACAATTATGGCCCAAACATCACGAAGGAAGGAAATGTCGGCTCGTTGAACGTCGGCAGTCTACAATCGGCTCGAAGATACTCGGCTAGCTGATGTCGGCTCGTTGAAGATCGGCTGGCTACAGTCGGCTCAAAGATACTCGGCTAGCTGCTGTCGGTATGTTGGAGATCGGCTGACTACCGTCGGCTTGTTGGTAATCGGTTGGCTGCAGTCGGCTAGAAGATACTCGGCTCGTTGTTGGTCGTTCTGGTTCCGGGGTTTCAGGGTTCGGTTAGTGGTTATTAGTGTGGAGCTTGCAAAGAGCGAGGAGCTTGCAAAGAGCGAGGAGCTGGCAAAGAGCGGGGAGCTGGCTATGAGCGAGGAGCTGGCTATGAGCGAGGAGCAGGCAAAGAGCGGGAGCTGGCTATGAGCGAGGCCGAACCGTTGTTAACATTCACCAGCATACGAGACTGCGGACATACCACACATCTTCGTCACTCGTAGTTCATTAACGTCCGAGGTAGACCACTTCGGCATGGAAAAGGGGAACATACATCCTATGGTACTATGAAGTTAATGAGAATTATTGTGTACTTCAAGAAAATAAGCTGTCGATTAATGCACTGAAGTTGAAGAACACAGGTAATAATACCGGGTTAGGTTTAGAGTGTGACGTTATTCAGTACTAAATATTGAGGTAGGTTGACATTAACTTGGGTAGTGCATAACGTATGAAAGGGTCACGTTACAAGACCTCTTATTTTTTAATTACCATAAAGAGTGGATTTAAGAAAAAATATTTCATATTTAAAAAAAATATATATTTCATATTTTTGGTTCTCCAAACCACAGTGTCCAATACATTAGAAACAATCAGCAAGAACATGTGAAAGACCACATGTTAAATAAGATGATGGTGTGATGCACAAAGAAAGATTACAATTGTGCAAAATAAACCCCAACAACTAAAAAGGAAAGTAATAATAACAGTCAAATGCAACAATACAAAGGAAGAGATGAAAACAACTCAAAAGGATGAACAACAGAACAAGAACTGTAGGCAGCCGACGACAACAACAATGATGGGCAATTGTTTTGGCATCAATTTTGCAGCTGCTTTTCTGCCACATTTTTATTGTCTGTATTGCATGCAATACGCTGCAAAGTACATACACATTGTTTATCATTGTTGTTGTTGTTATTCGTATTTGTGTAAATGGCAGCCAGGCAGCAAAATCATCATCCTCACATGCCCCACTATCAAGAAATTGTCATGAATCCAATCGGTGAGAGGTGGATATGAAACACATTTCTCTGTATAGAAAACGTCATCTTTGTGAATGTTGTAGTTGTGCTTCTTCTTCTTTCTTTTCCCCATTGTAGCAATCACTGTGTGATGTGTAGGACCTTGAAAGAGGAGGTTGGCGTTCCTTTTTTTTTTTTTTTTTTGCATTCATTGGATTTTTCTGGTCATTGGCAATAACAACAACAACATCGATATTATCATCATTTGCACTATTATTAACGCCATCATTTGCCTTAGCCATTGCCACTATCCTCCTCCGGGCATCGTCGTCATACTCAATTCAACAATCACATGTTGAAATATTCATTCCTTGCCAGTTTCTCACTTCTTTTGTAGAATGAATACTTGGAGACGGCTGCTATGCCATGGCATGGCTTGCCACAGACCCGACACATTGCATTATTTTGCAGCGCTCATCCATTGTTTATTTCCATTTCGACGGACAACAATTCAGTAGTCAGTCTATGCACATAAGTTGGCACATTTTCATTGCTTGTCTATACATTTCCATGTTCAACACTCACACACACATACAAATGCATACACCCAGTCAATATTAATTTTGGATTTCCAATGAATTTTGCAGTGAAGTTATATCGAAATGTCAAAGTTGAATAAAAATCATGTTTCCGAATAGAAACTTTTGCCAAAACAAAATTATGTTATTATGTTTCGTTGAATAGTTTCTATACATTCAATAGATGCTACAGCATTTCTATGGTCACCGGAGGTAATTACATTACGGATTTGTGTTGTGAAAGCGTCGAATTTTTAAAAATACGAAAAAATCTGGCATTTGTTGTGAAATGATTCGAGGAAATAAAGGAGGGAATGCGCTTAGATTTTTATTTTACCCATATTTTAGTTGAGAAATATTTTCAGGTTTGCTATAAGAAGTCTTCCTGAACGTCCATATGTGGTCTTCTATAAGGAGGCCTTATGGGCTTCTATAAAGTAAACTTCGGGTTCTCTTTAATAATACATGACTTCTGCTATTCTGCACCTCCACAATAAGTCTATCTGGTCTTGTGCAAGAAGACCTGTTAAACTTCTATAAGAAGACCTGCCTGGATGTCCATATGAAGGCCATGTGGTCTATAAGGAGGTCTTATGGGCTTCTATAAGGCGACCTTCTGGCTTTTCTATAAGGTAACCTTCGGGCCCTATTTAATAATACCTAACTTCAGCTATTCTGGACATCCACAAAAAGTCTATCTGGTATTTTGTAAGAAGATCTGTTAAACATCTATAGGACCTGCTATCTGGTCTTCTATAAGAAGCCCTACAGGAATTCTATAAAAAGAGCTTATGATCTGCACAAAGATATTATGTTAGGTTTGGTCAACTATATTTGAGAAAAACTACTTACATTCTTTAGGAAGACTTCTTGATATTCTGTAATAAGACAGTTTGTTATTCTATAGGAAGAATTTATTGTAACCTTCGGGTCGTCTTTAATAATACCTGAATTCGGCTATTCTGGACATCCACAAGAAGTCTATATGGACTATTGCAAGAAGACCTGTTAAACTTCTATAAGATGAACTGCTATCTGGTCGTCTATAAGAAGTCCTACAGGAATTCTATAAAATAAAGCATCTGATCTGCAAAAATATATTATGTTAGGTTTGGTCATCTATATGAATACATTTTTGGTATTCTTTGAGAAAAACTACTTACATTCTTTAGGAAGACTTCTTGATATTCTATAATAAGACAGTTTGTTATTCTATAGGATGAATTTATTGTATTCAGTAAGAAAACCTACTGTTCTTTGAAAAAAAAACTTATTTGTCTCCCATAGGAAGACCTATTGATTCCGCATAAGAAGACCTTATAGTCGCATATAGGAAAATCTCTTGATCTTCTATAAGAAGACTTTCTGGTCTTCTATATAAGATGTCTTGATCTTTTGTGAGAAGACTTTATGACTTCTTGATTTTCTATTATAAAACAGTTTGTTACTCTATGGGAAGAATTTATTGTATTCACTAAGAAAATCTACTGAACTTTAACAGTTCTTTGTCTCCCTTTTGATTCCGCATAAAGAAGTCCTTACAGTCGTATATAGGAAAATCTCTTGATATTCTATAAGAAGATTTTTGATCTTCTATCTTCTTGATCTTTTGTGTGAAGACTTTATGGTCTTCTGAATGAAGAATTTCTGGTCTTCTATAATGTGACCTTCTGGGAAAACTTGTGGTCAGGTGTTGCTATAACACCTGACTTCTGCTATTCTGGACCCCTACAAAAGTATTTCAGGTATTCTACAAGAATACCTGTTGTACTTTTATAAGAAGCCCTGTTATCTGGTCTTCTATAAGAAGTCCTACAGGAATTGTATAGAAAAAGCTTTTGATCTACAAACAGATATTATCGTGGTCGTTTATAAGGGAGGCCTCGAGGTGTTCTATACTTCGACCTTTTCTATATGAAGTACTGTTACTACTCTATAAGAAGACCTGTTAGTCTTCTATATAATAACCTGACGGTCTTATTTATAAAAACCTTTTGGATTTCTATAGGAACTATTTGACTTCTTTACGAAGACCTGTTGGTTACTATATGAAGACCTTTTTGGCATTATTCGCGAAAAACTACTGAAGTTCTTTAGGAAGACCTTTTGGTATTCTATAAAACGACATTTTGATATTCTATAAGAAGAATTTACTGTCCTCCATAAAATATGCTTAAAACATCCTTGCCTATTGCTGTGTTGATCCTTCCAAAAATGTTTATTACAATCCGCAATTATTGTTGTATTGATCCTCCATAAAATATTCTTTAAAAATCCAAGCTCACGCCTTTCATTGTCCTGCCAAAAATATTTGTTAAAAATCCACGGTCATTACTGTCACGGTCCTTCAAAAAATTGCTGGCATAATCCTTCGAAAAAAAAATATTTTAAATTTTACACAATGTCCTGTTGGTGCTCCTTTCGATTTGTGGCGAACTTTAGAACCAACATTCATTGTAATATACATGATTTCTTTTTATTCTTCAAATCAATAGTACTTAACACATTATATTATGTTTTTATTTTACCTTCCACCTCAGATTTCATTTCGCTTCATGAACAAACCTGCAGGTTTATTGAATTCTCCTCTTTATTACACCTTGGCAATATATTTTATAAAGTCACGCCAAAGATCCATTAGGCAAACACTTTATTATAAAGCCATGTAGCCCTCTCGCTCCGTTTACGTCTGTTGTCTGACTTCTATGTTCTACAAGGTGATTATTTGCCATCATTATTTTCAATATGGCTATTATAAGGATCTTTACTGCATTTGCAACAATATTTCATGGATATTATTTTTGTTTAAACTTTCCTGACACAGGCAGTAGCCTTTGTACCGAAGGAAACACATTGTGCAACATGTTTGACTTTTGCATTAGCTAAAGTTGAACTTCCTTATCATTTTAGAAATGCAAATATTTATAACATGAAATACAAAAGTGATGGTGTGATATGGTATGGCAACGAAGTAAGGACATTTTAAAAGCAATGAAATGGAAATTCTTTAAAATGTATCATGGACGGTTGTTATAGTTTTTTTTAAGGAACTAACTATTTCTATTAAACACATCTGTAATTATAGAATATATAATCTTCTAAAATCTACTATTATTGTATGAATATTTGTCTGTTGATCCTTTATAAAATACCTTTTAAGAATTCACGCCTATTGGTCCTTCATAAAATACCATTTAACATTTCATACATTTTAGTCAGTATGCCTTTCATAAAATACCCTTTAAAATTGCATGCCTTTTAATATGTTGGTCCTTCATAATATACCCTTTAAAAATTCACGACTATTGGTCTGTTGGTCCTTCATAAAATGTCCTCTAAAACCCCACGCCTTTTAGTCTGTTAGTCCTTCATAAAATACCCTTTAAAAATTCACGCCTATTGGTCTGTTGGTCCTTCATAAAATATCCTTTAAAATGCACGCCCATTGGTCAGTTGTTCCTTTATAAAATATCCTTATAAAACCACACATATTGGTCTGTTGATCCTTCATAAAATAGCCTTTAAAAATTCACGAATATTAGTCTGCTTTTCCTTCATAAAATAAGCTTTAAAAATCCACTCCTTTTGGTCTGTTGGTCCTTCATAAAATGTCCTCTAAAACCCCACGCCTTTTAGTCTGTTAATCCTTCATAAAATATCCTTTAAAAATTCACGCCTATTGGTCTGCTTTTCCTTCATAAAATACACTTTAAAAATCCACGCCTATTGGTCTGTTGGTCCTTCATAAAATGTCCTCTAAAAGCCCACTCCTATTGGTCTGTTGGTCCTTCTTAAAATACCCTTTAATAATTCACGCATATTAGTCTGCTTTTCCTTCATAAAATAAGCGTTAAAAATCCACGCCTATTGGTCTGTTGGTCCTTCATAAAATATCCTCTAAAAGCCCACTCCTATTGGTCTGTTGGTCCTTCATAAAATACCCTTTAATAATTCACGCCTATTGATCTGCTTTTCCTTCATAAAATACGCTTTAAAAATCCACGCCTATTGGTCTGTTGGTCCTTCATAAAATATCCTCTAAAAGCCCACTCCTATTGGTCTGTTGGTCCTTCATAAAATACCCTTTAATAATTCACGCATCTGTTGGTCCTTAATAAAATATCCTTTAAAAATCCACGCCTCTCCTGTTGGTCTGTTGGTCCATCATAAAATACTCTTTTCATAAAATATCCTAAAAAAATCCACACCTATTGTCTTTTGGTCCTTCATAAAACATTCTAGCCCTTCAAGCAATATTCTATACAAATCCACGACTTTGTAATTTTCTTTAGAAATCCTTTAACATCACTACTTGGACTTCCCTCTTTTACTACTTCTCATAAATGTTTTCAAATTACCTCCTTCGCTTCTTTAACATCGTGGTGTATTACTTCCTTGGCGCATAAATCTGATTGCTGTTTGGTTTGTGTATATAAGTATTTACATAGGAGTAGCATGCAATCATATCAAGATTAAAATTGGTCTTTATATTTTTCTATAACCCTCCACCTCCATTTTTTAGCCCAACATATGAAAAAAGGTTATTTAATTTTCTTGCTTTCCATTTAAATCTTAACTGAATATGAAAACATGCAAGCCGACTATCTGACAGTCGGTTTTTGTTCCCTCTTCTTCATTCATCATGATACAGTTGCCACTAACGAAAGATAAGTGGGGAGCACACAGAATATATTAATAACACCATTATTGTCCAATGTCCATTATCCGTTTCAGTAGTCCGTAACATAGTTAGGCGATCACCAACCGCCATCAACCAACCACCAAACCGCATACATATTTATATTTGTAACTATTGCGTCTATCTGTCGGACCATGTCCAAGTGTCGCATGTGAATCTAACTATGGCACGCCATAATCATTCCCAACACCCTAACCAACTTCATGTCCATTCATTCATCCAGGCATATCGAAAGTGCGGTTATTGTACCCACCATCGTGGCAATATCGGCGACGCCGCTAGAACTACAATCAGCGTAGTAATATCTCTTTCATAGTAGTTCTTATTCTTCTGCTTGCGGCTTGTCATTTTAAAGCGTTCCGAAGTTTTATTGTCGGTCTTTAGTTTTCATTTTGTTGTTCTTCCACCGACGTATTTATTTTAATATTGGCGATATAAATTTACTAAAAATAAATTCTACATCAAACTATCTTGGAAGGGAAGGAGAAACATTCATAGAAGACAACCGAAAGAAGGGATATACTACCGGAAAGGACTGCTACCCTTGTGTAACTATAAAAAAGGAGGATTCATTTGGAAATGTTCTTTGAAAATTCCCTGTTACAAAAATATTTGTAACGAATATTTTTGTAACAATCCCATTTTTCTTTTGGCATCCATCAAGAATTTATCAAATCTACTCAATTTATCAAATTCTGTCGGTCCTTCATAAAATATGCTTACAAAATCCTTGCCTATTGCTGTGTTGGACCTTCCAAAATGTTCATTACAATCCGTGATTATTGTTGTATTGGTCCTTCATAAAATATTCTTTAAAATTCCAATCTAAATAATAAAAATAAATTCTATATCAAAAAATATCTTGGAAGAGAAGAAGAAATATTTGTGGAAGACAACCGAAAGAAGGGACATACTCCCGGAAATTACTGTTACCCTTGTATCTATAAAAAGAGAATTCATTGGGAAATATATTTTAAAATCTCCCGTTACAAATCTAAGCTTATTTGTATGTTGTTATCCACAAAAAATTTATCAAAACTCCACACCCTTTATTCTGGCGGTCACGAACTGACCATTTTCGAATAATTCCATTGTTTCCAAAATTCCAATAATTTCACACGTTTTCAACATTAGTTGTAGTGATTTATGAATGCCAAAATAATATGGCATCGGCATCGATGTGTAAATTTTCACACCTTGCTGCCTCAAACCATGTGTAGATGAAAATCATTTTCACCAGATATGGAGAATTCTTTTACAGCTAATAAATTTGAAATCTTGTTTTGATGTGTTGTTTTTGTTGTTTGTTCAAATTGCTTATTTATTGTTTTATAAACAAACAAAAAATATAACAACAACAAGTGATGTAAACCCAGGACATGGTGAACATAACTTGGATATTAACAATTTTTTTAATGATCTGAAATGTTTTTCTTGGAATTTTTTTAATATTTTTTATATCAATTTAAAATTTGTTAAGAGATATAGAGAATTTCTTAAAAAACTCTTTGTTCTCTTTTCGATTTGATTTCACACAGAATTTCCGCAAAAATTGCATTAATCACATCATTGACCATTTATTTTTAGATTATTGAGTTGTTAAATAATTTGTTCGTTGAATCATTGCCGATTTCATCCACCTTTGTGGTTGGCGTATTTTTTGTTGTTGTTTTAATTCATTTATCAGTACATGAAATAAAAAATTTACATTTTTTGTTAAAAATCAATTTTTTGCGGTTAATATACTTCATGTGGAGGGCAATTAAGAGAGGTATGTTAAAAAATATGCTGATAAATAATATTTTATCAAGGACCAATAGCCCAACCGGAATGGATTTTATCAAGGACCGACAGATAAAAAGGCATGGGTTTTTAAGGAATATTTTATCAAGGACCAACAGCCTAATAGGCGTGGATTTTTAAAGAATATTTTATCAAGGACCAATAGCGTAATAGGCGTGAATTTTTAAAGGATATTTTATCAAGGGCCAACAGTCTAATAAGCGTGGATTTTTAAAGAATATTTTTTCAAGGACCAACAGCCTAACAGGCGTGGATTTTTAAAGGATATTTTATCAAGGACCAACAGCCTAATAGGCGAGGATTTTTAAAGAATATTTTATCAAGGACCAACAGCCTAATAGGCGTGGATTTTTAATAAATATTTTATCAAGGACCAACAGAAAAATAGGCGTGGATTTTTAAAAAAAAAATATTTCATCAAGGACCAACAGCCTAATAGGCGTGATTTTTTAAAGAATATTTTTTCAAGGACCAACAGCCTAATAGGCGTGGATTTTTAAAGGATATTTTATCAAGGACCAACAGCCTAATAGGCGAGGATTTTTAAAAAATATTTCATCAAGGACCAACAGATAAATAGGCGTGGATTTTTAAAAAATATTTCATCAAGAACCAACAGATAAATAGGCGTGGATTTTTAAAAAAAATATTTCATCAAGAACCAACAGATAAATAGGCGTGGATTTTTAAAAAAAATATTTCATCAAGAACCAACAGATAAATAGGCGTGGATTTTAAAAAAAAATATTTCATCAAGGACCAACGTGGATTTTTTAAAAAAATATTTCATCAAGGATCAACGTAGATTTTTAAAAAAATATTTCATCAAGGACCAACGTGGATTTAAAAAAAAAATATTTCATCAAGGACCAACGTGGATTTTTAAAAAAATATATTTCATCAAGGATCAACAGATAAATAGGCGTGGATTTAAAAAAAATATTTCATCAAAAACCAACAGATAAATAAGCGTGGATTTTAAAAAAAAATATTTCATCAAGGACAAACAGATAGGCGTGGATTTAAAAAAAAAATATTTCATCAAGGACAAACAGATAGGCGTGGATTTAAAAAAAAATATATTTCATTATTTATTTTATCAATAAATAGGCGTGGATTTTCAAAGGCTATTTTATCAATAAATAGGCGTGGATTTTCAAAGGCTATTTTATCAATAAATAGGCGTGGATTTTCAAAGGCTATTTTATCAATAAATAGGCGTGGATTTTCAAAGGCTATTTTATCAATAAATAGGCGTGTATTTTTAAAAATTATTTCATCAAGGACCAACAGCCTAATAGGCCTATTAGGCTGTTGATTTTCATTTCATATAGAAGATTTGAATTACATTTGGGATTCTTACTTTGTAAATAATAGAATTACATACATATGTATGTAATAAAATAAACTATTTTATTTTTCATCATAAACATGTCCAACAAAAAAAAATTGCCAATAAATTTCACACAATCTGATTGAAATATGCCAACAACTAATTCGCACAAGTGTCTTGTCTTGTAGTCGTCGTGCGGATGGTGGCGGTTGTGGCGATATGTCTGAAGATAATTTCCAATAAAGAAACACACACACACGACATTTGTTGTCGCCAACATATTATTATCCATTTCCGCCCACACTTTACCGGCATTGCCATAATGGGTTGGTTGCTCACCGATCGCATTAGCATTCCAACGAATTAGTCAGAAAATCGGTAAATAAAGACAAGCAGGCAGGCAGGCCGATAGACAGACACTAAGTCAGTCACATACAATTATCATAACGACGGTATATAATGCAAAATAGAGAGTCGTGTCACATGTACCATTATGACGTTCTGAAAAGGCGCACATAAATACACACACACACAAACCGCTCATTATGAGCGTTTTTGTTTTTCTTTCTGGCAGTAATATTTTCATTCACTTTTTTTAGTTTTTTACCAAAACTAAAAAATGAAATACGCTCTGACTTGCATTGTTTTCCAGCTGTCATGCGTCAGCTTTACTTGACTTTTTATGTCTCGAACAATTTTTGTTTACCTTATAAAGCGTTAAATATTTTTATCACTATTCATTGAGTTGTTGTCTAGTTTTGTTGTTTGTGTTGGAATTGTCTTCAGGTTCGTTTGTTAGTCCCTCTGTTTTTACTGTCTTTCCGGAAATAATTCATTGACGTCTATTTTACATAAATGAGCACTTTGTTGGTAATTTACATATTAAGTTTTTTGTCTCGTTTTGTTTTGAAAGTAAACGGTTGAGAGAAAATTATGAATGGAAATTATTTTTTGCATATTTTATAATTCTAATATTTTTATTTTCTTATTTCTATTTACAGGTAAGTCACTAATGAACCAATTGTGTTATTCTAGAAATAGAGATAAAATGATGAATGTTTTATTCAAGTGTCAGGTAAATTACAATTTATTATTTGTTTATTAAATAGAAAATGGATGTTTGATGGACTAACAAAAATATATGCACTTTGTCCGACGATTTAGACCTCCAGAGGCCTCGGAACGATCTTCTATGTATGGATGATCTCTGGAAACACTTCAAGATGTCCTTTAAAAATGCTCCTTAATTTAAAGTAAATCTTTAGAAAATATTCTGCCTACAGAGACCTTTACATCTATGTTAGCGGCTTACTTACTAACTTAGCTGGCTTGTGACAGAATGTTCGTTCCATAAGCCGAGCTTAAAAAAGATTTCCAGGCGCGTCAGTCTTTTGCGCAGTTTTTCCAGTATGAAATATCATATTCGGCAATGTTGTCTTGCCTCATCTGCTTGCGTAAGTAACCATGCTTCGGATCCATATAATGGCACGTGTAGTATCAGTGTCTTGTAGAATGTGAGTTTGGTCTGGCGGGAGGTGGTCTTGCTTTTGAGTTGCTTACTCAGACCATAGTAACATCTGTTGGCCAACACTATCCTTCTCCGAATTTCAATACTGATGTCATTGGCGGTACCAAGGTATATAAAATCGTTGACTACCTCGAAGCTGTAGTTCTCACGTTCCACAGTAGGTCCGAGTCTACTGGACGTCTTGCGCCTTGATACCATTAGCTTGGTCAACTCGCCGTTTATTGCCAGACCCACTTTGGCAGACTCCTTCGCAATTTGTTCAAAGGTGGCTGTTACCGCTCTTAACCCTACGGTCAATAACCGGGTACATTTGTACCTTTTTTGAATAAAAATGCTGTAAAATTTTTAATAATGGAGATATTTGAATCAAATTTTGAGGAATCATTCTTGAGGTATTTTCACACATAATTGAAAAAAAAAAAATTATAAATATTTTCCATATATATAATTTTTACAATTTTTTAAAATTATTACCTACGTAGATCAATAACCGTGGTACATTTGTACCCATCCAAAGATAGCTCTGTAACTCATTAAAAAAGTGGACTATCGTGAGGTTTTTTGCTTTAAATTAGTCTAAGCGGATCTGGTCTAGATGTAGGAATTCAAAATTATATCTACATTAAAATAATATATATTTAAATCCATGCTTAAATGATAATCTATCTAAAGCAATCATAGTAAATTCGTTATAGCTTTCGAATGGGTTATGCTTTTTTAGTTATTTTTTATTGGGATCTTATTTTGGTGTTCCACAACCACTCTGCAAATTTTTGTGGCCCTAGACAACATGGCGCCATCAGGGCGACTCGTGGAAGTCAGAAACTACCCTTGTGTTCCCTTGGTATACAGGGACAAAAACAATGATTATTGTCCGTAATTATCCAATTATTCTTCATATTGGGCCTGAAACTTTTTCTATAATCGAATTAGTCTGATTTATTACAATCCTAAATTGGCGTAAATATATAAACTACCATTAAATAACGTTTTAAAGTATTAAATAGTGTTAAAAATGTGTCAATCACAATCTCTAAACTCATAAAATGTGAATAATTGGCAATAATAATTGTTTTAGTCCCTGTATACCAAGGGAAAACCAGGGTAGTTTCTGACTTCCACTGTCACCTTGACTGAATCCTCGTTCGGTATTAAAGGGCTCCGAGAGGTCCTTTCCGACTTTAGCGGCTACTGTAGGTTATTTTTGATTGCATATGTCTTCATATCGAAGGAGTAATATTTTTGTAAAACATATCCTTATTCTACCTCGAATCCTTGTGCGTCTTTTTCGTCCTTAATTTCTTAAACTATAATCCTAAAACAAAAATGTCGCTCATAAAAACGTAGATAGGGTCCCAAAGATAAGAATTCGAAATTAGCATTTGTTCATCGACATTTTCACTTTTAACCGATCCTGCTCAGAAAGCTTTAATTCTATGAACACAAATTTTCGAATAAATTCGTCTAAAATATTTTGCATAAATATATTTCACCTAAACACAATTTATTGTGCAATATATAGATCCAAACGTCGGGATCTCAGTAAAAAAAGAATAGTTTAAAAATATATTATAACATGTAATGTGTGGATCGAATCGAATTCTCCTTTCGGTTCATATTAGATTTTCTTATTAAGCGAAGACCGGATAAATGGTATTTGTTTCATTTAACCGAAGTTCGAAATTCAAAAAAATTAGTTCAGCTCCCTCAGCAACTATTTTTTTAAATTCTTCCAAAGAAAATCCTTATTCTAAATGCAGAAGTTGTTATATACAATGATCTTCCGGTATTGCCATTTAAAGTATCGAATGATCCACTGATCTTTTGGCTGAATTAATGTTAAAGTTCAAAAAGATGGAATTTTCTGTCCAATAGCTATAAACATGCTGTAAAGCTCCTCCATTTTCTGTTGGTCCCTAGAGAGTCAAAAATTTTTCTAATTTATCCGCTACTCTTCCAAAATTATTCACCACGTGAAACTAATGTTGCCAAAAGGCAACGCATATATTTTTCAACAAGGTGGAGTTGTTTTCGAACAAATATGACCTTTTAAAAGTAATTTCGATTTCATTTAACCGATTTTTCATTTAAACGGAGTTTCAATAAGGCGGTGTAAAATGTGTTAAAATTTAAAGAATTATTAGGTTATTAAACGGATTCGACTGTAGTTAGTCCAAGTGTTGAGTATTGGTTCTGACATTTTTTCAATGCAATAATTGGGGTATACGAATTTCTTAAAAAGCTTTGAATATAAGTCTTCCCCCTTAATACCCTTTAAGGAAAATTCAGCCCACTTTGTATATAATTTCTTTAATAATAAACTTGAAGTTTAAAATTATCTATACAAAAATAATCAATTACATTTTTGGCACATGGGAAAGTCCATGAATATAATTTCACATATAATTTAACAGTAGCGGCAGCTCGTATTTGTAAATACATTTATTGTTTATCAATAATTCGTTTATTAATTTATTTGGCAAATTCATATCGTTTGTTGTTTATTTATTTTGTGATAAAGGAAAGTATATTCGCCAATGACCACCAACAAAACGCAATAAACGTTCCGCAGCAAAAAAAAAAAAAGACAAACTAACCATTGTTTACACTATAAAACAAAATATTATTATTCAAATTCATTCATTTTGTTGAATATTCATTTTATTTTTGCATTTTGAACATTTTCGAGATGCAAGCCAAAATTGTAAAAAACAAAATATGAGTAATGTTTTTGAACACGTCAGAAGCATCGATTACGAATGAAAAGAAGTCATTAAGTTCTCACTTTGTTCGATCAATAAGGAAGCTGTTTTGAACCACTAATATTTTTACCAAATCAGGTAAATATATCCAGTGATGGGGGCTTGAACCCTTTCTGATACTTCGCTAACAAGCTATAACATTTTGAGAATTTTTAGGTAATTGGTTTTCACCAAACGTCGAACATCGCAAATATTATGGCATACACCAAATTAACCTCCTCTGGTAAAAAGTAGACAGTTTGGAAAATTTGTATGACACGAAAGACATATGTGATTCGACCCAAACTTTACACACCATAACATGATTAGAAAACTCACATTCGAAGATTGAATCTAAAGGTCCACTTATCATACTACCTACCCCACAGCGGTCAACACTTTCTCAAAATGTTAAGGAAATTGAGCATATGATTTGTTCCATCTATTGCATACCACAATATTGAGATCAATTGAGCCATTCATTCCAGCACCTCTCCCGCAGATGATGTACATTTTGTGGTAAAATGTTTATTCAAACAAAAATAAGGGTCAGATCTGTCAATTAAATTTCCCAACCCCATTACTTGAACTCTGGCTCCGCAGATCTGAAAAAACTGTCCCCATATCGGTCATTTGCTGTAAGACCGGAATAAATCCAAAATCGTGATTTTTGAGTTAATGATGCAGAATTGTTATTTATAGACTTCGTGTCTTGTAAAAAAAATCAGATGAAGATCTCTTTACGCACTCTGATTGAGAAGCTGTACAAATCTCTCTGTTCTTTTAAGGTGTGAGTCAATTGAAAACTTAAACACAAATTTTTGTGCTATATCGATTTATTTCTTATTTATACCGGTCTTACAGCAAAATAGCAATATGTCATGGGCTGTGCGATGGCGTAGTGCAATGTATAGTGTGCCGATGGTTCTCGGGTTCGAATCCCAGCAGAGTATATAAATTTCTTTCAATGTGGTTTTGGAATATTTATAGAAAGAGGCTTTCAGATGAAATTAATCCGAACACATTAGGATAACACTCAATAGGATGTCATGAGATAACGCCACCCAGGGGTTAAATTTATCAACACTTAATAAAAACAAGTAAAAAAGTGTCAGTCGGTGTTGCCGACAGATATATACCATCACCCTATGGTATGCGGAGGAGGTATTCGGAGTTATACACAGGCTTTATTATTCGTTTAAGGGATATGTTTAATTAAAGGGATATGTTTAATTAAGGGATATGTTTAATTAAAGATGTTTCGGATTTTTGATCAAATATATAATATTATCCCTTTTTGTTGGATGTACGAGAGGAGAGGGCAGACGGGTGCCGGCTTCGGACATGATCTAGGCTTGGTAAAGATAATAGGTTGTGCAAATGTTGTTTAAATCGGATATTTCATTCGCCTAATTTGGATTTATAAATATTGAAAAAGTTGACCATTTGTGTGGGAGGTACCAGGCGGAGATGATCAATGGGTCCCATATTCGAACTTGATCTAGGGTTGGTAAGGATAATAGGTTGTACAAGGTTTCGTTATCGGATAGTCTGTTAGCATAATATAATAATAATATAAATAATTTTTAGCACAATGTTGACCATTTTGTGGGGTAGGTACCAGAAAGAACGGTCCAAAGAAACATGGGGTCTAAACCCATATTTTGATGAGGCACATTTTCACCGTATCAAAGTTTATATACCCTCAATTCCCATAAGGCTGAAAAAAAGGCAGCGATAGATGACAGTTCCATCACGGTTGGGTCGGGCTACAACAGTCTAATCATCTACTTAATTGGAATAAAAAAAACGATTTAAAACATCGGTTACACTTTTTATACCATGTGATAAAGATGGATCCTTTAATCGATTACTTCCCTGTTAATTGTCTGCTAGTATGTTGTTCATATGGCAAAAATATTCAAAATTCCGAATATCGAAAGACTTTTGCAAAGATATTTTGTAACATCCAAAAATTCGAAATTAAAAATTACTACCACTTCAATGGAAAAGTTCGGATAAATCATACCAAATATGGAAAATACGGCGGTTTTTATGCTGCGCTAAAATTTAGATAATTTTTGGCAAAAAAAAAAATCCACCTCCAAGAATCCGTAATGCTAAATACAGCGCCTTTGGTTTGGTGGTCTACAACCTTCCAAATACCAAAAATGGGGCGGGATCTTTCACAGCAGCAAATGGTTCAATATCGAAACTTTTCTGCAAAAACTTTTTCAACACCTTAATAACCTGGAAATTTTGGCCAAATTTGGTGGCATTTGGCCTTCAAAATACTAAAAATGGGTGGTGAAATATGGAAATATTCATACATAAAATATGGAAACATTCGTACATAAAAAGCAACGATGTTTTTCATCACCCATTTATCCGGAATGTCAAATTACACCTACTTTTATGAAAAACTTTAGTTAACACTTTTTAAAAATACCGAAAATGGGGCAAGTCCTCCTTTATATGTTGGTTATGTGGACACATTGGCCTACATCGAAAAACTTCTTCAAATATGTTTTTCACATGCATCGTTCCCTTAATTGTGCATTCGCCACAAAGTGACGACACATAGCAGTGGGAAATGTATTGTAGTTGTGTGCAAATGCCTTGTTGACCACGAAGTCAGTCACCAACGAAACGGACTTCTCATTGAGGTCGTATCGCTGGCAACGTAAGTACTTCGAATTGTCATTTGGGTAGGAAAGGTTTTTTGGTAAAGATGCAATAAATAGCTTCTGGGGAGAATATCCCAACAAAAAACCAAGAGAAATGATGAGTATCAGTGGCGAGATCCGAAACTATAGTCTTCCCTGCCTTACCCTCGGCGGACAATGCCATACATTCCCCACTAATAAATAGCTGTTTTTTTATAAAAACAACAAATCCGGGATTCAGCCTGACTATTTTGCAAAAACAAACTGAGGTCGGTAAATGGTTCTAAAACGGGATATTAATATGGGGTAGGGATACGTAGTCGAGTGCAAAAGTCGTCTTTTAGACTTTTCGATTTTTGCCTCTGACCAAAAAGTCGACCTTTAGACTTTTCGATTTTTGCCTTTGACTAAAAAGTCGACTTTTCGATTTTGTCAAAACTGTTCAAAATCGATTTTCGACTTTTTCTGACTTCTGCAAAATCGACTACAAAATTTGACTTTTTATATCAATTATTGTGAACAGATAATGTAAAGTTCCAGAAAGTGAAATTTTTGGGCAAATGTGATAAAAAAAACCTAGTATTTTTGAAGAAAATGGGAAGTCGATCTTGAAAAGTCGACTTACGATTTTCTCATAGACCACAAGTCGACTTTTAGACTTTTCAGTGCAAAAAGTCGATTAATCGATTAGTCGAAAGTCGATTTACTTATCCCTAATATGGAACCTATGTCAAAATTTCAACTTTATATAGATATGTGGGGAAAATGTTTTTACCCTCCAGAAAACCCAGAATGCCATAATACAGGTACTTTGGTGGAAAATGCGGTAAAAACCTTAAAAATACACAAAATATGTCGTGACCTTGATATGGGAGCTACGACTTTATACGATTTATATAGACAGTTTTCTGGAAAAATGGTGGGAAATTGTGGTTAAACCTTGAAAATATCGATAATGGGGCATTTGCATTTCGTCGTTATAACCGTTGTTTATATAGAATTTCTGTTGCTTAGTGTTATATATATTGACATAAAAACAACAACTCGAATATCATTGATTATTGTTTATCTACAAAGAAAATAAAAAACAACTTTCCATGAGTTTGAATACAAAGCAAAAACATAAACGTGTAAACGGAAGTTATTAAACATTTGATTATGACAGGCAGCAAATAGCCGACAGACGGAAGTCACACCCCTCAAATAACGGTTGACTATTGGTTGGTTGTTGACATTTTAGGCCTACACTTTTGTCGGCAGCGTACATAAGTCAATTGGTCGTAACTCTAGACAAATTGGCTAAGACTGTCCCCACCCAAAAGGGCAAACTATTTTATGTGTTTCTTCTAGGTGGTGTCCGGGTGGCAAGGGAAATTACAAATAAATTTCTTCCTCGGAAATAACTGTTGAATGGAAATGTTTCTCTACTATTACATACTATTTTCCAAAATAAGGTTTTTCATAAATCTCTTCCACAACAATTTTTTTCGACATTATTAGTTTGGTGTCTGCTTGTTTCAGAATTTTTTGTTGTTGGCCGAAATCTGTGTGACAAGTTTTTTACCAATGTTTTTCGGTTTCCTTGACATTTTTTAATTGCACAATTTTCTATCTGTTATGGGTTTCCTTTTGTTTTCTATGTATGTACATTTGTGTGTATGTCGTATTTTATGAACTTGTCCGGATTCACTGTAAAGTACAAAAATCAAAAGAAGAAGAAATAAAACATGATAACCCAAAAACAATTTCATAATTGTGGTTAAATTTTATTCAGTACCTTACATTTACATTTATGCAATACACGGACATAAATGTACTCAAGCACGCACACAGACACACTCACGCGTAAAATGAAAATAAAATCTCTTATTTCACTGAACCAGGTCTCTGTGTGATCTGAGTGACTGTGTCGCGGTAACTCGGATAAAAAAAAGACAAGCACTTTGGTTTTTCACTTGCTCACCGCCTTTTGTTGGTGGTTTCGTGGATTTAATTAAATCGAAAATAAGCCAAGTCAAGCTTCTCGTACAGGTTTTTATTACACTTTTGTGGTTGATAATAAACAAACACACTCAAAAACCAACAACATCAACAATGCTACACTTTGTTATTATTATGTCTAGCATATCATGTGTATCGAATTTTTTCAACCCCCAGTTAATGATTTTTTTAACTTCATTATCATAATTTATAATTATTTTTTTGTTCATAATTAGATTTTGTTTTTTTTTTTTTTTGTTGTTATTAAAATGCCAAAAAACCTTGACGAATATCCAATGATATCAGTTTAACCCACAAATAATTTATCTATTTAAATAAAAACGTAATTTAATTTATTTATTTGTGGTCGACAAATTAATGCAGAACAGAGCCGTTAGCGCGGATATTAAAAGTATTTTTTCCTAGGACCAACAATAACGTAAAAACTATGGGGTCAGATATGCGTACATTTTCAATATCTATTAGCGTAGATTTCCTACAAAAAAAAAGGCATATATTTTTAAAATATTTTTTAAGGGCTTTAGACCTAATTTCTTTAAAAATATTTTTTAAATATATTAGGCGTAGTTTTTTAGATTTTTATACCCTACACAACTATGTTGTCAGGGTATTATAGCTTTGTGCAGCCCCAAAAGTTTGCAACGCCGCAAAATATTGATCCTAGACCCACCATTAAGTATACCGATCGTCATATCTCGACTAGCTGAGTCGATCTAGACATGTGTGTCCGTCCGTCTGTCCATTATAATTTGTAAACACGATACAGGGCACAGTTATGGACCAATCTTCACGAAATTTTGCATGTAGGATGGGTTCTGCCCAATGAAGACCCCTATTATTTTTAGTAAAGATCGGTTAATATTTAGCGGGTGAAATGAACCATATACTTAATTTTTGTCGGTTTTTCTGGTCGCTCCAGAGAATAAGCATGTAGATTGATTGATAAGTCAGTAGATTGATATGCGTATTTCCTAAACAAATATTTTTTCAATGTCGAAAGGCGTAGATTTTTTAAAACAATATATTTTTAAAGTCGAAAGGGCTCGAACTTCGTTCCTCGGAGCAACACATATGTTGCCAGACCATTTAACGTTCTGAGCCACTCAACACACTTCCAAAACGGTTGCACAAAAACATGTGTATGCCATGGAATCAATTGTAGGTGTATGGATTAATTATCCATCGCTACAACAAAAATCTGATTTGAAAAGGACTGTTCCTGGAATGAAGACAAATGTCGAACTTTGACAAATTTAAATTTAATTCGCACATGCAAGTTTTGCATCAGGGCGGAATAAATACAAGTTATCAACATACGACCTTTGTAAAACCACATCGCCCAATACGCCTGATTAGCGGCGAAACGCGTCACATAATGGTGGGTACGTAGGTTCTTCTCCTGGCTTTCTTTTCATTGCACAACTTAGATCATTAAGCTCGACTCGAAAGAGTATAAATAATCACTTAAAAAATAACTTTCAAATGATCACTGCCCTTACAAGGCAAAATTCAAATAACAAAAAAAAAATTTCTTCATTGTCTAAAGGCGTAGATTTAAAAAAACATATATTTTTTCATGGTCTATAATTAAACATTTTTTAGGGTCTATACTCGAAAATTTTTAAAAAGATTTTTTTAAAGGGGGTTTTTTCCGGATCTATACACCTAGCCAAGATGAGGTCATAAAAGGAATTAATCGGCTCAAGAACAATAAAGCAGGAGGAGCCGGCTGGGTTACTAGCCGAACTATTCAAGGCTGGTGGTCAGACGCTGGTCAGGAGCAAACACCAGCAGCATGAGCCGATGGGTTACCAGCCGAACTATTCAAGGCTGGTGGTCAGATGCTGGTCAGGAGCATGCACCAGCTGATTAGTACAATTTGGCTAGAGGAATGCATGCCCAATGATTGAAATCTCTGCATCCTGTGTCCCGTACACAAATAAGAAAACAACACTATATGTGCCAACTATAGAGGAATTAGCCCTCTGCTCATCGTATATGAAGTACTATCCAGTGTGCTGTGTGAACGATTGAAGCCCATGATCAATGAAATTATTTGACCATACCAATGCGTCTTCAAATCCACCATTGATCAGATTTTCACTCTGCGCCAAATCCTGGAAAAGACCCACGAAAAACACATCGACACATACCACATATTCGTTGACTATAAAACCGCATTCGACAGCCCTATCCGTTCAGAGGTGTTTAAAGCCATGTCTACGTTCGGCATTCCTGCAAAATTAATACGGCTATGGAGGATAACTTTAAGTGGCGCAAGGTCAGCAGTTAAAGTCGAAAAGAACCTATCGGCGCACTTCAATGCCGAACGAGTATTCAGACAAGGACCATTGACCAGATTTTCACTCTGCGCCAAATCCTGGAAAAGACCCACGAAAAACACATCGACACATACCACCTATTCATCGACTATAAAGCCGCATTCGACAGTTCTATCCGTTCAGAGGTGTTTAAAGCCATGTCTACGTTCGGCATTCCTGCAAAATTAATACGGCTATGCAGGATAACTTTAAGTGGCGCAATGTCAGCAGTTAAAGTCGGAAAGAACCTATCGGCGCACTTCAATGCCGAACGAGTATTCAGACAAGGTGACAGTTTGTTGTGTGATCTTTTTACCATCCTGCTGGAAAAGGCCATACGAGACGCAAAGGTGAACAGAAATGGCACTCTGTACACCAAAAAGACATGTTACTCGCCTACGACGATGACATCGATATGATGGGTCGAACATTGCGAGCGGTAACAGCCACCTTTGAACAAATTGAGAAGGAGTCTGGCAAAGTGGGCCTGACAGTAAATGGCGGGAAGACCTAGCTGATGGTATCAACACGACCAACTGTGGAACATGAGAACTACAGCTTCGAGATACTAAAAGATTTGATATACCTTAATACCGCCATAAATAAAACGAATGACATCAGTTTTGAAATTCGTAAAAGGATTGTAATGGCCAACATATGCTACTATGGTCTAAGTAAGTAGTTTAGAAACAAGGCCACCTCCCGCCATACCAAACCCACACTTTACAAGACGCTGATACTACCCGTGCTATTATATGGATCAGAAGCATGGGTACTTGCGCAAGCAGATGAGGCAGCTCTTGGGGTGTTTGGAAGTAAAATTCTTCGAAAGCTCTACGGGCCGATCTGCGTCAACGGTGAATATCGGCGTCGAATGAACAACGAGCTCTACAATTTATACGCGGACATCGACATAGTCAGTTGTATTGTGCTGCAGCGAGTACGGCGGCTAGGCCATGTTGTGCGAATGAATGAGAATGCCCAGCTCAAAAGGCATATAAAAGCGAGCCTACTGATGGTTCCCGTCGAAGGGGAAGGCCACGTAAGTAAGTAAATAAAGCATACTCGAAGATTCTTTAAAAGGGGGTTTTCCGGGCCTATACTCGAAGATTTTTAAAAGCTTTTTTTAAGGTCTATAGTCGAAGATTTTTTTAAAGTGTTTTTATTTTTTTCAAGGTCTATTATTTCAATCTTTTTTAAGTCATACACTCGGATTTTTAAAAATATATTTTTCAAGGTCTATATTCAAATATTTTTTAAAGGGTTTTTTAGGGTCTATACTCGAAGATTTTGTAAAAGGAGGGTTTTCAGGGTCTATACTCGAAATTTGTTTAAAAGGGGTTTTTTCAAGGTCTATTGTGGAAGATTTTTAAAAGGGGTTTTTTTAAGGTCAATTGGCGAAGATTTTTTAAAATGTTTTTATTATTTCAAGGTCTAATATTTTTATCTTGTTTTTAAGACTCAAAGTCGCAGATTGTTAAATATATTTTTCAAGTTGTAGTTATCTTAAAAATATTTTTCAAATGGTATACTCGAAGATTTTGTAAAAGGAGTGTTTTCAGGGTCTATAATCGAAATTTGTTTAAAAGCGTTTTTTAAGGTCTATAGTCGAAGATTTTTTTAAAGTGTTTTTATTTGTTTCAAGGTCTATTATTTCAATCTTTTTTAAGTCATACACTCGGATTTTTAAAAATATATTTTTCAAGGTCTATATTCAAATATTTTTTAAGGGGACCCCCCCCCCATTCTCGGGGTCAAAATTTTTGTTGATATAATTCGAATCTACACTGATTAAAGAATGTCTCTACAAAATTTCAAGTGAAAATCTCAAGAACTGTTGAAGATATATCCGATTTAGTGTGTCAGCATCAAGTGACGGCTAAAGGGTTTCTCAAACTTTAAACGCGTTTTTCTCTAAACATTTTTTTGCGAATGGCGGGCACGATAACTCAAAAACTAATAATCCAATCGGTTCCAAATTTTGCATCGTTTCTCTGGGAGTGTATAGCTCTCGTATGAACTAGGATAAAGCCAATCGGTGAAGATCTTCCTTATTTTTTAATTTGGTTTTTGGTCAAAAATCGGCGATTTTCCAAAAATATTTTTTCAAAGGTCCACCATTTTGTTAATATTAGAGCGAAGTCAATAACCCTAGTTCATACGAGAGCCAGACATGTACTCTTTCTAACACCGTTGGAATTTTCGGATTCCGATGTTCCAGTGAGGAGTTATCATGCCCGCCATCAAAAATAAGGACTTTTCTTTAATTACAAAAAACAACAACAAAACAATAACAAAAATTTTTTGTAAATTATTTTTCTTCTTTTTTAAATCTTCAATTATATATGTGCAAAGTTACAAACCTTAACAAGCATTGGTATTGATTTACCAGCCCATTGAAAATCTTAAAAAATTCAAATCGAGATTGGGTGGGGTTCCCTTAAGTGTTTTTATTTTTCATCACCTATTATTTCAATCTTCTTTTTAAGAGTCATATGCGGGGATTTTTAATTATTTATTTTAATTTAATTTTTTTTAATTATGTTTATTATAATTTGAAAGGTTGAATAATCAAACACATACTAATTATAAATTACCTCTAAAAATAAATATTTAACATCATGTATTTTCTTTGTAAAAAGTTTGAAATTTATCCTTATACAATTATTTGACTTGTAATATATTGCTAATTAACGGCAACATGTGTACAGGTGTATAGTGAGTGCATTTCTAAAAAAAAAGTCACAAGTATCTATAACACATTTCATAATACCACTCTGGGGACGTTGTCTATATTCACAATGTTAAATAGTCTGCCCCGTCGTCTATTGGATGCGAGGTGTAAGATGAATGTGTTGATGACCGATACCGGCAATATGTTACGTCTTCGTCATCATCGTCACTATCTACGGTTCAAAGCACACCAAAACGAAATTTAATTTTGAATATGAATTTGCAAAATGTTGAATAAAAGTGTTATGCGGCTGTATTCGTTATCTTTATGCATACAGAGATTTTTGTGTCATTAGTAGACGAAGAGGTTTTCAATTATATAACATAATAATGATGATGATAATGAGAAACACACGCAACAGTAGCAACGAATCAATTGATGTTGGAGAGTGAGACAGCAATGACAGCTCAAAACGCCACAAACACTTCAATATTTGTTGGATGACTTTTGAACTCCTGTCCTGCCAACAATCGTCTGACATACACTGATTCACTCGGGGCGTAACTTAATTACTTGCACAAGCTAGCGTCGTGGTGGTCGTAGCGTAACGTCAGTAAATGTGATTATAAATCTGAAGTGAGAAAAACACGTTATTCACCTGCCAAACGATTCCTTTTGGATTAGTGGCAACCAGAAACGGGTAGTAGAGTTCGAGACAGAGAACACAACTGTAAATGGGGTTAATAGAGATGTAATCATTATTGGCTATTGTCAGGCTACATACTCGTTTGTGGCTATACAGTGACTATCATTTGAAATAACAGGTTATGTCGGAATTACTTTTACAGAGGTTATTTTTATATCTTCCAATGTTTTGAATGGAATCAATCTTTTTTAAATATCTAGATTTCAATGTGGTTATTCAAAGTAATTAATAATTAATTTTATTTATAGCTTAGGTCAAATACTATATTGTTACGTTTAGCTATGAGAGAGAAAACTCTCTCATATTCATTTCACATGTAGTTTGACTTTAAACAAATATCTATAATTATTACACATATTGTTCTTGACGAATGCTAATTTTCCGCATTAAAACGTAAAAACTAAGTTATATTTTAAAACGCAATAGTTTCAATTTTATAGTCACTATAATATTAAGTTTTGAACAAACACGTTGTATAATGAGAATTTGATTAATTCTTTAGTCAGAGCATACAAATATAGACCTTCCCCTTTGTTAGTCCCCCTCAAAAGTAATCTTTACAAATCTACATCTATTCGTCGTTTGGTCGTCCTGAAAATATGCTTTTAAAATCCACCCCTATCCGTCTGTACGTCCTCCTGAATATATTCTTGAAAAATTACCCCTTTTGTCCTCGTAAAACTATTATTTAAAAATCCAATCCACGCCTTCATTTCTCATAAAACTAATCTTTAAAAGTTCCTGTCTATCCGTTAGTTCGTTCTCATAAATTATAGAACTATTCGTCTTGTACTCCTACAAATATTTTTAAAAATCCACGCCTATTCGGCCGTTGCTTCTCATAAAACAATCTTTAACCAGTAAGGGAGGTAGTAAAGTCGGACTGGGCCGACGAACTTAAATCTAAATCTAACCCGGTTTTCTCGAAACTTAACACACGAGCTATTGTAGGGACAGATTTTCATCTCAATGGCACGAAAATCCCCATGAACATGTGCCGGTCGGCCAAACTTTGTGTCTTTAGTGCACATATGGGAGCTAAATGGGGAGCTAAATCTTAACCGATTTTTACGAAATTTAACGCACATCATTCTGGACCTAATTCAGTACTCTATGCCAAATTTCGTGCAATTCGAAAGATATACATGGACTTTGGAGCCCCATTTACCTTAAATCGGACGAAAATATATATGGGTGCTATAGATAAATCTGATCCTGATTTTAAATTTCCCACACGTCATTCTAGCCTCAATTCAGTACGCTGTGTAAAATTTATTTAAAATTAACACACGAGCTATGGTAGGGACAGATTTCCATCTCAATGGCACGAAAATCCCCATGAATATGTGCCGGTCGGCCAAAGTTTGGGTCTTTAGTGCACATATGGGAGCTAAATCTCAACCGATTTTCACGAAATGTAGCGCACATCATTCTGGACCTAATTCAGTACCCTATGCCAAATTTCGTGCAATTCGAAAGATATGCAGGGACTTTGGAGCCCCATTTACCTTAAGTCGGAGGATAGATAACGATGCTATAGATAAATCTGATCCCGATTTTAAAGTTCGAACACATCATTCTAGCCTCAATTCAGTACGCTGTGTAAAATCTCGAATTTACTTTCAAATCATCACTATAAATATATAAATATTCATTCTCTTGTTCTCATATTCATTGATAGTCTTCATAAAACTAATCTTCAAATGTCCACGCCTATTCGTTCATTTGGTTCTCATAAAATTAACCAAAAATACCAGGCTTACAGAATTTATTAACAAGTAGCAAAAAAAATAAAAATTCAAATTTTTTGATCTGGCAACAACCTAAAAAAAATATATGCAATTTTTTGATTTGGCAACACCCCAGTTGTTAGTACGGTGTAGTCAGATGCAATTTTTTGCTACATTTTTATTTTTGGCGGACTACTTCATATTTTATTCTGAAAACCTGGTATTATTACCAAATATGCACAAAACCAGATGAAGTGTCGTCTCATCAATGGGAAAAATGCATTTGTATTTGGTATTTGTAAATAATAAAACAATATTTTTATACAATTTATATATTTTTCATTTTTATTATTAAATATTTGTTATTAATTATAAAATGTTGTTTAATATATTTTTTACAAATACACGTCCCTAAAACGAATCTTTAAAACTCTATGCCTTTTTATCTGTTGATCCTCCTCAATTCTTAAAAAACCGACACTTGTTCGTCCTCTTGAAAATATTTGTCTTCCTGGTGGTCCTTCGGAAAATATTCGTTAAAACCCACGATTATTCGTGTGTTGGTCATCCTAAAAGTAGTCTTTAAAAAGTATGTGAGTCTTCCTAAAATATACATTAGAAATTCATGTATTTTTTGTTAATAAAATACATAAATACATAAAAAGTATCCAAGAAACATTTACCAAAGTATTTAAATTTAAATTCAAATCTTTCATTGGCCCATAACACTTCATTAAAAACTAAATATACATATGTAAACATTATGTAAATTCCAAAGGAATAATTCGTCTTAAGTTAAAACGAAAGGTTTCGTTCTGCATTTAAATCTCAGCTCAACAAACATTCACCTACAAAATAATATGTCCGCAAAAAATAGGTCACCTTGTTCTATGTATGAATTTTAAATTTTTGTATTGGAGAGAGACCAAAACTATAGCAAGTACTGATCAAATTACAAATTAGCAAAGACACAAACCATTCGTGGTGAAGTAGCAAAGGCAAAGACCATTCGTGGTGAAGTGTAGATGTCGCCCTGTGTGTGTATCGTAGACACGAATCAAAAAGTGGTGAATTGCAGATGTTACCCTGTGTATTTGACTAAAATAGTGGTGAATTAGATCGTTGTCAGTAGATGGCCTGTCGTGTATGTAGCATAGACATAAACTTTTTGGTGGTGAGTTGTATGTGCAACCCTGATCTATGTCGTGTTTGTAGCATAGACCCAATCCTTTTGGAGGTGAGTTGTATGTGCAACACTGTGATCTGTCGTGTTTGTAGCATAGACACAATCCTTTTGGTGGTGAGTTGTATGTGTCACCCTGTGATCTTTAAAGTATAGATGTCGCTTTGAAAGATTGGGTGATTCAAAACCTTTTGGTTCTTTAATCCTTTTGGTGGTGAGTTGTATGTGTCTCCCTGTGATCTTTAAGGTATAGATGTCGCTTTGAAAGATTGGGTGATTCAAAACCTTTTGGTTCTTTTATTTAAATTTTGGTTTGGTGAATTATTGATGCTGTCCTGTAGATTCGATAAAAGACTTGTTTTTAATTTTATTTAATCTGGTTAGCTTTAAAGCAAACTCCTAAAAGTATGCTATGGAAGGGAAACAATTTCGAAATGGAGGTATATGTTTAAGTTTATTGAACATTAGTTCCGTTCCAGAACCTAAAATAATCTACTCATTTTACATGTTTTGCAACTTTTTACTCGAAAACCTTTGCTCAACCCTCAAAAACTGGTAAAACATTGAATCAAATTTAAGAGAGCACAAAACAATATGTCGTTCTCTTTGTAAACTTTTTACTCGAATCAAATTTAAGAGAGCACAAAACAATATGACATTCTCTTTGTAAACTGTTTACTCGAGAAATTTGGCCGAGTATTACTCGGCCATTTTACCCTTTTTGGTAAGCAGGAATGCCTACTTCTGATTGGTTGTTATGTTGATTTTGAAGTATTGCCATCTAATTTTGGCGCATTTAATAGATTTGCGTTCCCGAATTTTTCAAAATATTTTGTACTCTGAGAGCAATTTTGAAATGTTTCCCTTTTAGTAGATTTACTATTAAAAAAGTACTGGAAGAGACCAATTGTGATGAAATGAATTAATATTTTGCTCTTTTTTAAATATGAATATAGATGTCGCTCTGATCGATTATGTGTTTCGAAGCCTTTTGGTTATTTTATTTAAATTGGGTAGACTGAAAGCGCGAATTGTGTCTCTTATTCTAAATTTGTCAGCATGTTTATGGATTTTTGATTTTCTCTTTAGGGTTCTTTTTCTTAAGTTCGCAAAATTGGTATGTGAGAATATCAATTCTCTTTTGTTCGTCAGCATGTTGAACATTTCTTTGTTGCAAACATTTTACATAGGTCAGCATTTAAATTTTATAAAATCCTATTTGATCGACGTGGGGCGCGCTCTTGACCTTGAGCAATGTGTGTTCGTGTGTGTCCGTTCTGTTTTAGAATATTGTGAATGGAAACTATATGGGCATGCGCGGAGCTTACCGAAATGTTTACAAGGGGAAGGGGGAACAAATATGGGAAACAAACTATAGGGACTATAGGGAATAACAACAACAACCTGCAAGTATCAGTTGTATCGATAAAAATGGTCAGCGGAATTAAAAGACAGACGAATGGTGTTGTATGATTTTTGTTGAGATTTGATTGAGATGCTATGCTGATACGCAGCATAATGAATTTCGCAATCTTATGCAACTATGATAAGGAGTGAATAGAGACGTGGCAGGAACATATTTACTGAATTTTATTGACAAGAGGTTTCAAGAGGAAAAGAGGAGAGGAGCTAAGCACATTATAATATTAATGGGTCAATGAACTTTAGGTAACATCAAGATTAGGGGTGAAGGTAAAAAAGGGAAAATATATATTTTCCTGCATTCAGGAAAACTTTTAATAAATTGAAATGTTTATGCAAAGAAACTTGACAAAGTAATATATGAAAACACATATCAGAGGCATGTTAATAAGGCGAAATGTGTGTAGAAAATTTAAATGAAATCATAGATTTGCCCTTAAAATATAAATTCATAACAACAGCATTTTGCGATGTTGTGGTTAAAAAGCTTAACATTTTTCCAAAAGAATTACGTTCTGTTGTTATGAAAAATTATCGAAAACACCGAGCCTTTTTAACAACAGAGAAAAAAAAACGCCATATATTGCAATTTGATTTAAATCGCTTCATATTATTTGAATTTTATAGATGAATTACAAAGGGTTGTCTTTATCAATTTTTTATATAGTATGTGTTTGAATTAAATTAGATTTAATATAGTATTTAATATATTATGTCTGCTTCCCGCAGTTCTTCAATAATAGAAACTAACTCATTACTATATTCATTATGTCCAGATTGTTGCAACTCCAGCAACAGCTTTAATCTTTCAACTAATACGTTTGGGTCATTCCAATGTTTATATTCCGGTTTTGCAAGGTTGCGTTTCATTAAGCCATTTCCACTATGTGTACCCCCAACCAATTGTTTTATAATATTCTTATATTTGTAGCCTCTGTTTGATTTAACTCGTTCAGTAGGTTTATAGTCAACTTTGTATGCATTTGAGTCCAATAAAATGTTCTTATAAATCTCCAGTTCGGAAGCATCATAATTTGTTGGCTTCTGATGGAAGAGTAGTTCAAACAAGCCTGGCGTAAGCGCCCAACGTTGGTTTCCAATGATAATTTTTTCATTGCTAATTTTTAATGGTTTATCTCCAAATTTCCACCCTCCGTTTATATCCTTATGTGGACCATATACAGTATCCAGTTTATTTTTTTGTTTCAAATGTTAAATATTCATGTTATCCTCTTCTTCATCATTATTATCAGAATAAAATGTTTCGTCTCTTGTCTCATCATAGTTATTAGGTTGGTATTGTGTATAATCTGAATTGAAATCATCCTCTTCTGGTGTTTCATCTTCTTTAATTTCATGGTATATATTCTTTGTTAAGGAGACTATATATTGATGTTCCTTGAAATACGAGGAATATTTTCACTTTTTATTTCAGGAATTTTTCCAGCTCTTCTGTTATGGGTTTAAATGTTTTATTTAGTTCTGTAGTTCTAGCATCCTCTCCCATTTTAATGATTTCGAATTTTTTCTTCAGTTCATTTCGGGATGAAAGAAGTCTTTTTTAACAACTGTTCGTTTTCCATGGTCTATGTTATACTACTAAGACATGAT
>NW_026881411.1:0-35439 GCF_032173495.1 Musca vetustissima | reverse complement strand
TATTGCATATGATGAATAATAGGCTATATTTTTTTTTAACAAATTTAGTTATTTAGTTTAATGGCAGTCATAACAATTAAGTAAAAAATTTAAATTTTTTGTTAGGGTCGCTTTTTTGCATTTATCAAATAAACCCACTTGTAGTTACGTCTTTTTGTTTTTATACCCTTCACCACACTGTGGTACAGGGTATAATGTCTTTGTGCATATGTTTGTAACAATATGCATGTCCGTCCGTCTGTAGATGTTGAATTGTAAACAAAGTACAGGTCGCATTTATAATCCGATTTGGATGAAATTTGGCACAAGTCACTATTGAAATTGGGAAATTGGGTCCCTCTATATCTTTCGATTTGCATGAAATTTGGCACAGAGTACTGAATTAGGTCCAGAATGATGCGTCCCAAGTTTCGAGAAAATCGGTTCAGATTTAGATATAGCTCCCATATATAGTTTCGTCCGATTTAAGGTAAATGGTGCACCAAAGTCCCTATATATCATTCAATTTGCAGGAAATTTGGCACAGAATTATGTGTGCCAAGTTTCGAGAAAATCGTTCCAGATTTAGATATAGCTCCCATATATAGTTTCGTCCGATTTAAGGTAAATGGTGCACCAAAGTCCCTATATATCATTCGATTTGCATGAAATTTGGCACACCGTACTGAATTAAGTCTGAAATAATGTGGCTATGTTTCGCGAAAATTGGTCCAGATTTATATATTTTCGTCCGATTTAATGTAAATGGGGCACCCAAAGTCCCTATATATCTTTCGATTTGCACGAAATTTGGCAAAAAGTACTGAATTAGGTCAAGAATGACGTGTGCCAAGTTTCGAGAAAATTGGGTCAGATTTATATATAGCTCCCATATATATTTTCGTCCGATTTGAAGTAAATGGGTCTCCAAAGTCCCTATGTATCTTTCGATTTGCACAAAATTTGGCATAGGGCACTGAATTGGGTCCAGAATGATGTATGCTAAGTTTCGTGAAAAACGGGTCAGATTTAGATATAGCTTCAATATATATTTTCGTCCGATTTAATGTAAATTGTGCACTAAAGAACCAAAGATTGGCCGACCCGCACACAATTTTGTACAACGTACTGAAGTTACTATAACCTTGTGTGTGTCAAGTTTTCTTAAAATTGGTTCAGATTTGCATATATCTCCTATATATACTTTCGTCCGATTTTAAGTAAATGGTGTACTAAAGCAAAAAAGGCAAAACGTACAGAACTTAGTATAAATTCATGTTGATTGTAAACCAAATAATCAATGGGTGCTTGGGTTAGCTTAAAGTCTATTAAAAGGTATGAAATCAATGTTCCTTCGAAAAGGCGACTTCTGTAAAGATACATATGTAGAATATCCCCAAAGTGGTGAAGGGTATCATATAGTCGGCCCAGTCCGACTTTACTACTGGTTTGTTAATAGAAGCTCCTTTTTTGACCGCAGACGTGTAAAACTTTGTCAACACATCGAGCCATATTCGCCAAAAAACGTAACCCCCACAATAAACGATTTTCGTTTTATTTGATAGATCAATAGTTCTCGATAATATACATCATCTCTAAAAATTTGGTGGCTGTAGATTTTACCGTTTCAATTTTACAACAAAAACAATTTTATCGTAAACACATATAATCAGTTTGTTTACATTTTTGCAAAGCGCGCGTGTGGGTTACGTTTATTTTCTCTTTTAATAAAATAAATTAAACATTAAAAAAACACAATTATTTTAGTAATATATTAGAAACTAGCGGGACCCGTGGCGCTTCGCTGCCCCTGCTGAAGTTATAAAATTAAAATTTAAATATGATCAATTAGTAAGCATCCAGTATGCAGCTGCAATATTTACTAAATTTAATTTCAAAATAAGGTAGACCCTGGTATTTTTATAAGCTCGCATTAACTCTACAAAAAACTGTGAAATGTCCATGTTGTAGTAGTTGTATAGCAGTTATTGAAAAATTCGCTGTTTTCTGTAATGGTGGTAATTTTTGTTTTCTTGAAACACAATTTTTTCTCAAAGTAACAACAATTCAAAAATTTTAATGTCAATAATTTTTATTAATTTTACACAATCGATCACCTCCATCTGTTACCTCCCCCACAAAATGGTATTTTTTAAAAAAGAAAAATAGTGATGTATCTGAATTTATCCTATCCAAGTCTGTGACTTTTTCCAGATGATAAAACAATTTATAATTAAAATGCACACTACTCACTTCAATGTTTTTTTTTAGAAATCCAAGTAACTTTTTTTTTGATTTTGTTCAAAATATGTGAAAATTTGTGAAAACATGTTTATGTTTTAACAAACTGACAAAAATGGAAAATTTTAATGTCAACTTATTTTTTTTCAATTTTGCACAATTCGTATTTACATACATACATATGTATGTATTTCAAAATACATATGTATATCCTCATCGTTCGAAGATATATCCTCATCGGATGATGAGTATTTGTATCCATGTTACTCAACCATATTTTCAAGCCGCTACCTTAAGATATACCCATAGAAAATGTTCTACATATGTACATTCTTTCAGATTAATGAATACATTGCATGCTATTACTCCTCAGATTTATCTACCTATGTTACTTCCATGGGATCGCTTGACTTACTATGAACATTTTAGTAAAATACAATATGTTTTCTATTTTCTACGTATAGTTTTAAATGCAATGAGGTGTGCATTTTCCCTTGTCCGTGGTCATGTTGTGTAGATGATGCGTATTTACACTCACGTTACTCAGCAATAGTTTGAAGTCGGTAGCTGTAACCATAATTTTTGTGTTATGATTTCGTTCGATGCTATAACACCGCATCCTCGGGAAATCTTAGAAGTGGAATCTTAGCATATGTTATTCCCAGGGCATGTTATGACGTTCTGTGAAAATCTCAGTAAAATCTTTTCAGCATTTTTAGAGTCTACAAACAAAATATTTTCAATTTTCAATATGCTGATTTTTAAAATGCAGTAAAAAGTGCATTTTCCGTTGATCGTACCATGCTCATTTTTGTATGGATGGTGTGTATTCACGCATTCGTTATTCAGGCAAATTTTGAAAACGGTATCTGCAACCCTTCTTAAGATAAACGGATATTACATGTTCAGAAATTTTGAGGTATGTTTACTCTTGATGCTATAACTCCGCATCCACGCGGAATTTTAAAAGTTTATATAGCCTATGTTACTTTCAGGGCATGCCCCGACATACAGTGTAAATCTCATTAAGATCTGTTCAGCGGTTTTGGCGTCTATCGGTAACATACAAACAAACAAATTTTTTTCTATTTTATACATATATATAATAGATTCGTACTTTGGAAGCTTTTAGATACTATATCAAAGGTATCAATGTGATTTTAGTAAAAAAGTAGTAAACATTTCTTTAATTTTGACCGGCCTGAACTTTTTATAATTTATATCATGAGGTGTATATGTAAAAAAACCTGTAATCCTTCAGGACTTTAGATATATGACAGATTATGCCACGAAAATGTTTTAGTAGATTTAACACAAATGAAAGCACATTCGTTAAAAAATCGGGCCGATAATCCCAAAAATATAGAATAATGGAGGGTAACGTTATATGGGGCTATCCAAATAAATGTGTAATATTAATAATTTAGTAAGATTTGTTCAAAATACTAATTTGGTTGAAAAAAAACGTGTCCAAAGTCGCCAAAAATCTCAATATACCGATTATTTGGTGGTGCCGTTATATGGGGGCTATTCCGTGGACCGATTTTTGTAATACCAAACATCCTAGGATTAATAGCAACATATGTATGTGCACAATTTTAAAGCTCAATCATAAATATTGCGGTCTCAATTGTAATTAAACAGACAGACGGAATTGTATAAATCGACATAGAATTTTATTCCGATCAATAATGTCAAGAATATTTCGAGGTGTTGCAAATGTAATGACAACTTTAATATACGCTTCACCTTATGTTATAAAAACATCGAATATTAAAATACCTCAAACCGGTAAGGAGAATAATGCTTAGAAAGATTTATAGGGGAGACTCGGGCACCTTCAGCACTTTTTGTTTAGAGCTCTATATCTCAGTACTTATTCAATAGATATAAAAACTTTATGGCTGATTATTGTCCTCTGATAGTTAGTTATAAAAACTAGTACCAAAAACATTAAATAAATTAGTATTAGTTAAACATTTTTACAATTTCAAAGTCAAATTTGCCGAATGTGCCCCTACCCGGGGTAGCTTCGGCTTTTGATGGGGCACATTCGGCACCACAGACATAGGCTGGTAATTATCATCGCTATCAGTGTGGTTGAAATTCATGCCCCCTAAAAGTTCCATTTTGTTTTAATATGCGACTCAAAGTTTGACTTTTAAGGCTATATTTTCTAGCGGCGGACGTTGACATCTTAAGGTCTCACACACACACTATCATAAATAGCTCTTTTCTATCACATTTTCGTCAATACAAGTACATTTGGTCTTATATATATAATTTCGAAACATAATAAAGGATTATTTTTAAAGACGAACTCAAAAACATTAAAAAAAATTATATTGCACTATCTGTATATGGCCGAACGTACCCCACTTCAAAATGCCGAATCTACCCCGAAGGTACTTTTAATATTTTTTCATTTATTTCTATCAACATTCTAAAAATGTTATATTTTTAATTATTTTGATAAGAATGTACATTGTAATTAAATACTTTTTAATGATGCCGCCTTAAAAATTGAAAAGTTTTATACACGAAATACTTACAAAATGGAATGGAAATATTACAAAAACCTCTTTAAAAATATTATAATAAAAACCGGACATCTAAATAAGCTAATTAGCTAGAGATTTCAAACTTTGCGACAGTTATTTTTTTATTTCGATATTCGATACATATGTATCAAAACTAGTGATGTACGGTGAGAGGTTCATATCGAAAACGCAATTGCCGAATGTGCCCCGATGCCGAAGGTGCCCAGTCTCCCCTACTTTGAAATTGTATTTAAATTAAGAAATATTTAATTATTTAATTTATTTTATTTCTAATGTTCGGAATTTTATTTAAAGTACATCTAATTTAAATGAAATGAAAATATTCATAAATTTAATTACACATTAACAGAAATTCATTTTCCTAAAATACATTTTATTATGTATTAACCCTCACCTTTTTTATTCACCCTTTGCCAGCCAGACAGCGAAAAAACGTAACCCTCAAAAACAACCGTAATTTTCCAAAAATCGACTCAAAATTGCTTAAACTAAGTATTGTATGTAAAACAAAACTTTAATTCTAAATTTCAAATTAATAACTTTATTTAATTTGAATCTATCTATCTATCTATCTATATATATAAAATAGAAACAAATTTGTTTGTTTGTTTGTATGAGATTTTCACAGTATGTCGTGACATGCCCTGAAAGTAACATAGGCTAAATAAACTTCTAAAATTCCGCGTGGAATCAGAGTTGTAACATCAATAGTAAACATACCTCAAAATTTCTGAACATGTAATATGCGTATATCTTAAAAACGGCTACAGATAACGTCTTCAAAATTTGTCTGCATATCGTAGGTGTAAATACACATTATTCATAAAAATATGAGCGAGATAAGATCGGTGGAAATGTACTCTCCGTCGCACTTAAATAATCTACATGTAGAAAATAAAAAAATGCTTTGTTTCTAGACTCAAAAAGCGTTAAACAGATTTTAATGAGATTTTTACCGCACATCATGCCATAAGAGCGAAATAATATAGGCTATATTTTCTAAGCTTATATCATAACAAGTGAAAAAGCGATAGGGTATCCAAAGTTCGGCCGGGCCCTCCACCATAGATATACTGACAGGTACTAGAAATGAAAATATAAGGGCATTCCAAAAAGTGAACCTATACCGACATTTCTAAAATGGGATTATATAAACAAAATTAAAAAAAATCAGAAATTTTTAATGGATAATTATACCCTCAGATTTATCGCTATTGAGGGTGTATACACTTTAACACGGTGAAAATGTGGCTAATCGAAAAATTGGTTCTAGACCCCATCCTTTGGACCAAATCCGTTTCAAAAAATTTAGATTTCATCCAAACTTTGTCCGTCTTATTCTTTCTTCCAATCCTAGTTCAAATTCGAAAATGGGGAATATCGGCGAATTTCAGCGAATTCGGTTGATTTCGGTTGAAAAACGCGCTCAAGAACCCCAAAATACCGAAAATTGAGGGGTACCGTTATATGGGGGCTTTCTGAAAAAATTGACCTTTATTTATAATGTTTGGTAGGGAGATTTGCTACCCAATAAGAACTCAAAGTACCAAATTTTAGCGAATTCGGTTGAAAAACACGCTCAAGAACCCCAAAATACCGAAATTTGGGGAGTACCCTTATATGGGAGCTATGCCTAAACGTGGACCGATATAGCCCATCTTCAAACTTGACCTGCCTTCAGACAAAAGACGACTCTATGCAAAATTTTGAGGCTCTTTCTCAATTTGTATAGACGCTAGAGTGATTACAACAGACAGACGGACATGGCTAAATCGTCATAGAATTTTACGCTGATCAACAATATATATACTTTATAAAGTCGGAAATGATTATTTCGATGCGTTACAAACGGAAAAACAAAACTAATATACCCTCCATACTATGGTGGAGGGTATAAAAAGGGTTACAGATGGCGAGGAGTTATAACATCAACAGTAATCATACCTCAGAACTGATATTCATTTTCTATGCATATATTTGACCAGGAACGAAAAAAAATGGTTCAAATCGAGAATGTTTGACTCATAATTTTTGATCCTATAATTTTATTATCAGTAATGATAAAAAACCTCCAGTTCAGTAATTCCGCTAACGTCTGCTGTTTTTCATTTCTCTATTATCCACATATTGGAATAAAATTTGTGTAAAATAAAAAATTATTGACATTTGAATTTTTACATTTTGTCAATTTGTGAAAAAAATATAAAATTTTGGATTTTTGTAATTTTAAAAATTCTACCACAATTGAAGAAAAAGACTATGAATTCAATATGGGAGATATCCAAAAGCAAAATGCTGTGGTGGCTTATCATTATAGCTTCGAGGATGTGTAGAGGAAATGACTAACTAAAATGCCACAAATTCTATTTTTTAGCAATGAAACAATTAAAAATACAAAACTCAAACTTAACAAGGTATTATACTTCAGGTATCTATGCGAAATTAATCGGAGTGCGGAAGGGATCCCAATCATATCATGGGGAAATAGTTGAGAATACAGACATACAAAATTGTAATAATTGTTGAAGGATTGTAGTGGACTTGAAACGATTAATGAAAACATGTAAACATTGGGGAAAATATATTTGTGTATGGTACTGTTACAACTGATTGGGAAAAGTCAAGCTAAATTTATTTTTCATATTACCACCGTTATTTACAGATTATTAAACCAGTAAGGAAAGTAGTAAAGTCGGACTGGGCCGACTATGTGATACCCTTCACCACTTTGGGTATATTTTACATATGTATCCTAACAGACGACGCGTTTTGTTATAAATCTATATCTGAACCGATTTCAGGGAAACTTGCCAGAGACTAATTTATATAATTACCTTAAATCGGATGAAAATATATATGGAAGCTATATCTAAATCTAAACCGATTTTCACAAAACTTGGCAGAAATCATTCTCGATCTTATTCATAACTCTGTGCCACATTTCGTGTACATCAAAAGATTTCCAGGGACTTTAGTGGAATATTTACCTAAAATCGGGCGAAGCTATATATGGGAGCTATATCTAAATCTGAACCGATTCTCACAAAACTTTGCACACATCATTCTTTATTTAATTTAGTACGCTGTGCCAAATTTCGTGCAAATCAAAAGATTTCCAGCGACTTTAGTGGACTATGTAACTAAAATCGGGCGAAGCTATATATGGGAGTTATATCTAAATCTGAACCGATTTTCACTAAACTTTGCACATATCATTCTAGACTTAATTTAGTACGTTGTGCCAAATTTCGTGCAAATCGAAAGATATATAGGGACTTTGGTACACAATTTACCTTAAATCGGACGAAGATATATGTGGGAGCTATATCTAAATCTAAACCCATTTTCGCGAAACTTTGCACACATCATTCGTGAACTTATTCATTACACTGTGCCAAATTTCGTGCAAATCGAAAGATATATAGGGACTTTGGTGCACCATTTACCAAAAATCGGACAAAAATATATATGGGAGCTATATCTAAATCTGAACCGATTTTTCCCAATTTCAATAGGGTTCGTCCTTGGGCCAAATAAATGAGCTGTACCAAATTTCAGCCAAATCGGATTATAAATGCGACCTGTGCTTTGTTTACAATTTAACATCTACAGACGGACAGACTGACGGACTGACATGCATAAATCGACTTAGAAAGTGTTTCTATGCATATTCTCAAAAGGAACCATGTGTCTATCTCGTTTCCTTTTGCCTGTTACAAACATATGCACAAAGACATAATACCCTGTACCACAGTGTGGTGAAGTGTATAACAAAAGGACAGAATCCTTCCAGAAGGGACAAATAAGATAATGTAAAAATGTTGGAGCTATAACAAAACATGATCTTCTATTAAAAAAAAAAACATTTGGTGAAATAAGTTCTACCAAATTATAAGCTGTTATGTGCTTGGGCCTGCATTGGGGTACCAGTTAATATTTTTTATTCACATAAACTTTGTGGCAAATGTTTTTTACCAACTTTATATTGATGCAATATTGATAAGGCAAACAACGTTTGCCGGGTCAGCTAGTTCATTCATAAAATATTGAAGTTTCAATATTTGCTACAAAACAGAGGAACTGCTACAGATTCTCAATCAGATTGCGAAAGAGATATTCATATGAACACAACATAGAGTCTGATATAGCGAACAGTACCATAAATAATTCCCCGCGACATGGGAATACTAGGAAACGAGATAGGAAATTTACTCGCAAGAAGTGCCACCGACCGACCTATAATAGATGTAAATAATGCCAAAACTTTTAGTGCAACGCGTCTGGAATGAGGTAATGGATAACGGAAACCCACAAAATTCTTTGGAGGTGGCTGGGAAAGACACAAAACTTTTATGGGGAGGATAAGACAAATCAAATCTTAATACTAAACGAAAAATAAATAATAAATGAGACTGACCTGTATTCTCACAGGACATAACAAACTGCATTGGATACGAGAAAAGTAACTGGTGTAGGGCGTGTGGAGAAGACAGCAAAACAGAATTCCTAAAAGTTTGGGACAATTAAAATTATTTCTTCTAAATTTCTTCCTTTTCTGGAGCGCACAACAGGCCACTTACAGGCTTAAGTTTATGCCCCAATGTGGTACATGTGGACATGTGGTAGGGTAAACCACCCCTCTTCGTGTTATCTTTCCAGCCACCTGATTTTTCATTTGATTATGATTGCTTTCAATGCATTATAATGGCACTTTAAATCCTGCTGAGAGAAGTAACGGATGTTTGTGGATCCATTTTTTGTGCGGGGTTATAATTCTCTTCGAACATTTGCTGCCCTGGTGCTACAAACGCATGTCTTCTTGCTGGTAACCACGATGGTTGTATTGGGAACAATCATTACTATTAATTCACAGAGTTTGAGCTCATTTGAAATTTCTGAAGACCTTCTGCGCTTGCGATAGGTTTCCTACCTATCAATTTGAGCGAAATCAATTAAATTTTTTTAGGACCACAGACTGATTTCCAAAGCCCTCAAGGTGTTCAACCGAGCAATTTCGTTGCTGTTTTAATAGACAGCATTAATTTCTTAACAAGGCGTCTGACAATGGCTGTTGGGTTGTTCAGAAATTGAACTCTATCGCGATTTCAAATGTATGTACTTTATGGGGGCCCTGGTGAATTTTTAGAGGAATTGCAAAAGGACTAACAAACATAGTACACACTCCACCCTTTGCCGGGAATTATAAAAACGCAAAATATAACATACTGCTTATAAAATCGACGTTTCTTAGGATTCATCTGTTGAATATACCCAAAGTGGTGAAGGGTATCATGTAGTCGGCCCCGTCCGACTTTACTACTTTCCTTACTGGTTTAACTATTAAAAATTTTTGTTATATTTTCTATTAAAAATAAAATTCTTTTAGGGATTTTTATTTTTTTCTTTAAAAAATAAAACTCCTGAAATGAGTTTTAGTTTTTGACGAGAAAGTTTTATTTTTGAGGGGAAAAAAATAAAAAACTCAAAAAGAGTTTTATTTTTTACGGAAAATTACATTTTTAATAGTTAATAGTCAACGTTTATTTCTTCCGTTGAATAAGTCTTCACATTGGAATTGCTAGTGTTTTCTCAAGATCACCCAATATCCATAATGGGTTCGTCAATACGAATCTATTGGTATAAGACACTATAGGTGTCCCATGCCTCTTCGGTCCCTGAAACATATAATACCACTGATATTATTTCCCCAAGAAAAAGGAGCCGTAAAAAATGTTGTCGAACATTTTGTGTAATATCCTTCTGTGAAGTAGAGGAAGACAAACATAGGATAAAATAGAACAGCTATAATCCCTTTTAGGACAAAATGTGAGAAATGAGTGTAGTAAAATGGCAAAATGTCACATGCTTTGTTGTTGAGATTCCCACTTCCGTCGTTAAAACATACTGCCTTACGTCAAAAATACTTTCTCCGGCATTTTGAAATCAATGTAGGATACACTACAATGTCTTGTGTTTGAGAGAATTCTTTGTAGTACACCCAACAAGGTCCACCTTAAGACAAAGAACACTGACTCATAAATTCCACACTTGGAAATGAAAATATTTAATCCAGCGAAATTTTCTCTCGATGGTTATACATGGAAGTTTTTGCATCGCCTCTTTGTTGAATGATAAATGACTAGAAGGTATAGTTTTGCATAAAGTACTTTGGGAATTGCTGATAAGTGTTTCAATCAGAGGATTGCACTAAAATATATGAAAATACATAATATTAACATCATAAAGTACACAGGAGCTACGTCTAAATCTGATTAAAAAAACTCCGTTCTTGGATAAATTCAATGATCAATTCTTGGATTAATTCAATGATGTGTCAAAATTCATCGGAATCAGAAAAGTGTTTTTTATCTCGACCACACACGAACTACGCATATCGTCATATTTTTTCAAACTTACATCAAGTTCCCAAATAGAGAATATCGCTACTATAATATTACTAACAAATTATAAAACCAGTGAGTGGAGCAGTATAGTCGGACGGGGCCCTGTGTTACAGGGTATTATTCCTTTGTAACCCATGATTCCTTTTGAGAATATGCCTAGAATCATCATTAGATGATTAGATTTACACGAATTTTGTCATAGCGTACTGTATTAACTGTAGAATGACGTGTGAGAAGTTTTGTGCAAATCGGTTCAGATTTAAATATAGCTCCCATATATAGTTTCGCCCGAATTTAGGTAAATGTTCTATCAAAGTCCCTGCAAACCTTTTGATTTTCACGAATTTTGGCATAGCGTATTTAATTAAGTCTAGAATGACGTGTGCTAAGTCTCGTGAAAATCGGTTCAGATTTAGATAACTCCCGTATATAGTTTTTTACGATTTTATGTAAGTTTTAAGATATAGCTCCTATATAGTTTCGCCTATATATATATTACTAGCTGAACCCGTGGCGCTTCGCTGCCTCTACTAAAGTTATTAATATTGGATAGTTAACTCCGAAAACTATTTTTAAGCGGTATTTGTCCGTTCTGCCAAACTTAATGCAATATTGGGATGAAAATGGTTAAATATTTTTTGGTAGGCAAGACATAGGTATTATAGTAGACCCAAATTCGAACATTACTGTTCGAATGTAGGTATTGTACATTTTTAATAATCTGTGAATAACGGTGGTAATATTAAAAATAAATTTAGCTTGACTTTTCCCAATCGGTTGTAATAGTACCATACACAAATATATTTTCTCCAATGTTTACATGTTTTCATTAATCGTTTCAAGTCCACTACAATCCTTCAACAATTACAACAATTTTGTATGTCTGTATTCTCAACTATTTCCCCATGATATGATTGGGATCCCTTCCGCACTCCGATTAATATCGCATAGATACCTGACGTATAATCCTTGTTAAGTTTGAGTTTTGTATTTTTAATTGTTTCATTGCCAAAAAAAAAAAAAAAAATAGAATTTGTGGCATTTTAGTTAGTCATTTCCTCTACACATCCTCGGATTTTTAAAACTTTTATTCCACAATCAGCATTTTGCTTTTGGATATCTCCCATATTGAATTCATAGTCTTTTTCTTCAATTGTGGTAGAATTTTTAAAATTACAAAAAATCCAAAATTTTATTTTTTTCACAAATTGACAAAATTTAAAAATTAAAATGTCAAAAAATTTTCATTTTACACAATTTTTCTTCCAATATGTGGATAATAGAGAGATGAAAAACAGCAGACGTTAGCGGAATTACTGAACTGGAGGTTTTTTATTATTACTGATAATAACATTATAGGATCAAAAATTATGAGTCGAACATTCTCGATTTGGACCAATTTTTTCGTTCCTGGTCACTTAAGATTAATATGTAATTATCTGCGTATCAGACAAATTTGTATGAGCCGATTTATTCAAGATATTCAAACATATGCATAGAAAATGGATATCAGTTCTGAGGTATTATCATTGTTGATGTTATAACTCCTCGTCATCTTGGAATTTTCAAAGTTTATCTGGCCTATCTTACTTACATGGGTTGGCATGACTTACAGCGAAAATTTCAGATTTCAGAGTCGTCTTTTGTCTGCATAAGAGTATCTTCAAATTTTCGGTATTTTGGGGTTTTTAAACTGAATTCGCTAAAATTTGGTACAATGGGTTCTTATTGGATACCAAATTTCTCCACTAAAAATTATAAATATAGGTCCACTTTTCCTGGTAGCCCCCATATAAGGGTATCTCCCAATTTTTATTAATTTAGTACTTTGAATTCTTATTGGGTAGCACAAAAAATATAAATATAGGTCCATTTTTTTGGGTAGCCCCTATATAAGGGTACCCCCAATTTTTGATATTTTGGGTTTCTTGAGCGCGTTTTCAACCGAATTCGTTATAATTTGGTACAATGGGTTCATATTGGATAGCAAATTTCTCCACTAAAAATTATAAATATCAGTTCACTTTTTTCTTGTAGTCCCTTTATAACGTTACCCCAGCAATTTTCAGTTTTTGGGGGTTTTGACCAAATTTCTTCAACGAATTGGCTGTACTTTAGTGCTTTGAGTTGAGTTCTGAGTGCTTATTGGGTAGCAAATCTCCCCACAAAAAATTATAAATTTTATTTTTTTTTTTTTAATTTTTTCGGGTACCCCCCATTTTTGGTATTTTAGGGTTATTGAGCGCGCTTTTCAACTGAATTTGTTGAAATTTGGTACTTTGAATTTTTATTGGGTAGAGAATCTTTACACAAAATATTATTAATATAGGTACATTTTTAGGCATCATTTTATTTAGGCATCTCCTCGATATAATGATATCTCTTGAAAGAAAGAATTGAGATTAAAAATTTAAATATTGGGTTCAAACTTTACATATCCGGTCATTAATTAGGCATTTTCGCCACTTCCTACACTATGTAATCAATATTGGTCCCCCATTAGACATAGCCTCATATAACTTTGTTATCTAAATTACAGTAGTTTGAGGATTTTGTACTCTACCATGCGTTTTCAGTATCAATCCACATTCTGAAGCTTTCAGATTTTTGGAAAAATCCCCATTAAAAATTGCTAAAATTTGTATTTGGTGTACATAGTGGTTTACATAAATCGGTTTTTAGAATTATCGGTATATGCCCACTTTTTGGTATGTAGAGGAGAGGGGCACCTTTGAACAGCGCTCATAAAATCTTCGTTTAAATTTTTTTCCGACCTGATACCACATTTTTATATGGCAATCTTGTTCTTTATCTGCGTAAACCACTTTGGCTAGATTTTCAGTTGTCGACAAATTGTACATGGGTGACCATGTTTAAGCAGTGTAATTGTAAACTTTTTTTCTTTTCGATGTAAGGGCGCAGGAAGAATTCTGTAAAAGTTTTCTTTCGTTAAACAAATTTGTTGCATTCCAATAATCATATCAAACATAACTAATGTAATTTCTTTCATATATATTTATTACAAAAAAAGTTATTATACATTTCCGTAAAATGCCACGGGTGGGGCACCTTTGAACATGCCCATTAAATTCGAGTAAAAAGCGGAGTTTTTAACTTTTCTCTTCGATTTCTCAAAATTTCAAATGGGATAATAAGACTACGGAATTAACTGTATTTTTCACCATATTAATTTTTGTTTTTATGTCATTTTATGTTTTAATAAATTTTGATCTGAATTATTTAATTCTCGAAAATGTTTGTATATATTTTTTAATAAATAAATGTATTTCTGATATGTTTGAATAAAATACATTTATATTTTAACATAAACACGGTAAAAAACCGAGCCGTTCAAAGGTGTCCCCTGGGGGGGGGGGGGGGGTGTTAGTTTTGAACACTTTGACTTCCTCCCTTAAAATAGCAATAAAATATCTATATCAAGCTTAAAGTATGTCATATGTATATTCATTGTAAAAGTTACATATGTACCTATTAGTTAAAATTTATAAGGAACCAAAAATTATAAAATAAAAAATTTTATGAGGCTTGAAAGAAAAAAGTGTTCCAAGGTGCCCGCTTCTCCCGACGGTGGAGTGTATCCAAAGTTCGGCCCGGTCGAACATAGTGTTTTTTAACGTCTGGGATATATTTAGCTCTGTGCAGCGTTGATGGTGGAGTGTATCCAAAGTTCGGCCCGGTCGAACTTAGTGTTTTTTAACGTCTGAGCAGCGTTGACATATAACGCTATAGTCTACGACATTGGAAAGATTAATAAAAAATGCGTTAAAAAATATATCACATTGCCTTAAATTAATTAATTCAATTAAATTAGGCATACAAAATTTGAGTGGATTTTGAAACTGCATACTTAGTCTTTATACCGTACAACTAAGAGCTAAGAACTTTCTTCAAGGCTTCTAAACACTTTTCAATGCAATGACAAAATAAATGACATTCTGATGGTGCATATTTATGGTGCACATGAAAATTTAAGGACATTATTGCAACATTTTTGCAGTTGTGTTTTTTTTTCTACTTATAATCCAGGTAAAGAATGAGCAGAAAAAGCACCAAACAGATGCTACTTATATTTTGTTTTATAAAGAAAGAAAAATTTTCGCTGGATATGGCGGCACTGAGGAACAACCGAAACAATAAAAACACGAAGTTGTTAAAAGAAGAGAAGGTCAGTCATTTGTTTGTCACGTGAGAGAAATAAATCATCGTTTCCTTTCACATTTCTTCTCACAGTTTTTTTTTCACACACAATTTTTGCCAATATGTGGCTGTCAGTTGAATTTTTACAAATTGTCATTTTCTAGCACAACCAGGGATGATGTTGGAAACGTTTAGTTTTATATGTAAATCCGTGTTTATTATAGAATAATTGCGGGACTAAACTACGAATGATAACTTAGGAATAGTATAGAATGATTATAGGATGGGATGTTAGTGCAAGATTGAGATAATATTCTAATCTAACAAAATTAGAAGTATTCTAATTACCCAAAAAAAGCTAACCATGCTATAAAGTTTCTGTTTCTACAAATCTTTCGTTTGCGATGGACTTATGCCAAAAATGCGATAAAATGTGTAGGTTATAATAAGCCAATACTAACTATTAATTTAGTACAGGCTCTAGTAGAGAATACTAGTCATGATACAAAATTTCCTAAGGCCCGATTACGTATCAGAAACACGTATTTCGTGTTTTGGAAATTATACTACACAAAACTACAAAGTATGCAAAGATTTGTATGTATGGCGGTGATTGGTCTAATGGACATTCACTACAAAAGCAAATTGCAAACTGCAATCCTGCATATTTTGGGAGAGGAAAAAAATTATAAATACGTCTTCAAAATTAGACGTATGAGACGTATATATATAACGTTAGCTAAAATGCAAGAAGGCGTAACTAACAAAAGCATAATAATTAAACTATAAACATGTCATGTGAAATCAAAAAGTAAGCCCGTCAGGGTGATATTGCATATGATGAATAATAGACTATAATTGTTTTTAACAAATTCAGTTATTTAGTTTAATGGCAGTCATAACAATTAAGTAAAAATTTGAATTTTTTGTTAGGGTCGCCTTTTTGCATTTATCAAATAAACCCACTTGTAGTTACGTCTTTTTGTTTTTATACCCTTCACCACACTGTGGTACAGGGTATTATGTCTTTGTGCATATGTGTGCAACAGGCAAAAGGAAACGAGATAGTTACATGGTTCCTTTTGAGAATATGCACAGAATCACTTTCTGAGTCGATTTATGAATGTCCGTCCGTCTGTCCGTCTGTAGATGTTAAATTGTAAACAAAGTACAGGTCGCATTTATAATCCGATTTGGATGAAATTTGGCACAAGTCACTTATTTGGCCCAAGGACGAACCCTATTGAAATTGGGAAATTTGGTTCAGATTTAGATATAGCTCCCATATATATTTTGGTCCGACTTAAGGTAAATGGGGCACCAATGTCCCTCTATATCTTTCGATTTGCATGAAATTTGGCACAGACTACTGAATTAGGTCCAGAATTATGTGTGCCAAGTTTCGAGAAAATCGTTTCAGATTTAGATATAGCACCCATATATAGTTTCGCCCCATTTAAGGTAAATGGTGCACCAAAGTCCCTATATATCATTTGATTTGCATCAAATTTAGCATAGAGTTCTGTTAATATTTAGATATAGCTCCCATATATAGTTTTGTCCCATTCTATGTAAATGGTGCACCAAAGTTCCTATATATCTTTCGATTTGCATGAAATTTGGCACACCGTACTGAATTAAATCTGGAATAATGTGTTCTATGTTTCGCGAAAATCGGTCCAGATTTATATATTTTCGTCCGATTTAATGTAAATGGGGCACCAAAGTCCCTATATATCTTTCGATTTGCACGAAATTTGGCATAAAGTACTGAATTAGGTCAAGAATGACGTGTGCCAAGTTTCGAGAAAATTGGGTCAGATTTATATATAGCTCCCATATATATTTTCGTCCGATTTGAAGTAAATGGGTCTCCAAAGTCCCTATGTATCTTTCGATTTGCACAAAATTTGGCATAGGGCACTGAATTGGATCCAGAATGATGTGTGCTAAGTTTCGTGAAAAACGGTTCAGATTTAGATATAGCTTCAATATATATTTTCGTCCGATTTAATGTAAATTGTGCACTAAAGAACCAAAGATTGGCCGACCCGCACACAATTTTGTACAACGTACTGAAGTTACTATAAGCTTGTGTGTGTCAAGTTTTCTTAAAATTGGTTCAGATTTGCATATAGCTCCTATATATACTTTCGTCCGATTTTATATAAATGGTGTACTAAAGACCCATAGCTAGGTCGATTGGCAAAACGTACAGAAATTAGTATAAATTCATGTTGATTGTAAACCAAATAATCAATGGGTGCTTGAGTTGGCTTAAAGTCTATTAAAAAGTATGAAATCAATGTTCCTTCGCCAAAAAACGTAACCCCCACAATAATCGATTTTCGTTTTTTTTGATAGATCAATAGTTCTCGATAATATATATCATCTCTAAAAAGTTGGTGGCTGTAGATTTTACCGTTTTAATTTTACAACAAAAACAATTTTATCGTAAACACACATAATCAGTTTGTTTACATTTTTGCTAAGCGCGCGTGTGGGTTACGTTTATTTTCTCTTTTAATAAAATAAATGAAACATTAACAAGTGAAAAACCGTTAAGTTATACTGACAGGTACATGGAATGAAAATATAGGGAACATACCAACAAGTGGGGATATACCGATAATTCTACAAACCGATTTATGTAAACCATTATGTACACCAAATACAAACTTCAGCAATTTTTAATGGGGATTTTTCCTAAAATCCTGTAAGATCCAAAAAGTGGACTGGCTCAAGAACCCCAAAATACCGAAAATTTTGGGGTACCCTTATATGGGAGCTATGCCTAAACGTGGACCGATATATCCCATCTTAGAACTTGACCTGCCTGCAGACAAAAGACGACTCTGTGCAAAATTTTGGCGATCTATCTCAACTCGTTAAGACGCTAGAGTGATTACAACAGACGGACAGACATACAGACGGACGGACAGACGGAAAGACGGACATGCTTAGATCGTCTTAGAATTTTACGCTGATCAAGAATATATATACTTTATATGGTCGGAAATGATTATTTCGATGAGTTACAAACGGAAAAACAAAATTAATATACCCTCCATACTATGGTGGAGGGTATAAAAATGGGGTTATATGGGGACTACCCCTAAAAAGGGGTGAATATTAATAATTTTTGGTGGAGAGATTTGTTATCATATACAACTACAAAATACCAAATTTCAACGAATTCGGTTGAAAAACGGCCTCAAGAACCTCAAAATATCTAAAATTGCGGGTACCCTTATATGGGGGCTACCCGAAAAAATGGACCTATATTTATAATTTTTTGTGGAGAGATTTACTACCCAATAAGAACTCAAAGTACTAAATTACAGACAATTTGGTGAAAAAATCCGCCCCTCAAAAACTGGATTTTGGGAAAATATGGGGGGCTACAAGAAAGAGTGGACCTATATTTATAATCTTTAGTGGGGACATTTGGTACCCAATAAGAACACAATGTACCAAATTTCAGCGAATTCGGTTGAAAACCGCGCTCAAGAACCCTAAAATACCGAAAATTGGGGGGTACCTTTATATGGGGGCTACCCGAAAAAATTGACCTATATTTATAATTTTTAGTGTACTACCCAACAAGAAATTTCAGCGAATTCGGTGGAAAAATGCGATCAAACCCCCCAAAATACCGCAAAATTGGGGGTACCCTTAAGAGGGGGCTATCCCAAAATATGGACCTGTATTTATAATTTTTTGTGGAGACATTTAGTACCCAATGCGAACCCAATGTAGCAAATTTCAGCGAATTCGGTTGAAAAACGCGCTCAAGAACCCCAAAATACCGAAAATTTTGGGGTACCCTTATATGGGAGCTATGCCTAAACGTGGACCGATATATCCCATCTTCGAACTTGACCTGTCTGCAGACAAAAGACGACTATGTGCAAAATTTTCGCGATATATCTCAACTCGTTAAGACGCTAGAGTGATTACAACAGACGGACAGACGGACGGACAGACGGACATGCTTAGATCGTCTTAGAATTTTACGCTGATCAAGAATATATATACTTTATATGGTCGGAAATGATTATTTCGATGAGTTACAAACGGAAAAACAAAATTAATATACCCTCCATACTATGGTGGAGGGTATAAAAAACACAATTATTTTAGTAATATATTAGAAATTCGTACTTTGGAAGCTTTTAGATAATATGTCAAGGGTATACATTTTTGACCGGCCTGAACTTTTTATAACTTATATCATGAGGTGTACATGTAAAACACCTGTAATCCTTCAGGATTTAGATATATGACAGATTATGCCACGAAAATGTTTTAGTAGATTTTACACAAATGAAAGCACATTCGTTAAAAAATCGGGCCGATAATCCCAAAAATATAGAATAATGGAGGGTAACGTTATATGGGGCTATCCAAATAAATGTGTAATATTATTAACTTAGTAAGATTTGTTCAAAATACTAATTTGGTTGAAAAAAAAACGTGTCCAAAGTCCCCAAAAATCTCAAGATACCGATTATTTGGTGGTGCCGTTATATGGGGGCTATTCCGTGGACCGATTTTTGCAATACCAAACATCCTAGGATTAATAGCAGCATATGTATGTGCACAATTTTAAAGGTCAATCATAAATATTGCGGTCTCAATTGTAATTCAACAGACAGACGGAATTGTATAAATCGGCATAGAATTTTATTCCGATCAATAATGTCAAGAATATTTCGAGGTGTTGCAAACGTAATGACAACTTCAATGTACGCTTCACCATATGGTATAAAAACATCGAATATTAAAATACCTCAAACCGGTAAGGAGAATAATGCTTAGAAAGATATATAGGGGAGACTCGGGCACCTTCAGCACATTTTGTATAGAGCTCTATATCTCAGTACTTATTCAATAGATATAAAAACTTTATGGCTGATTATTGTCCTCTGATAGTTAGTTATAAAAACTAGTACCATAAACATAAAATAAATTAGTATTAGTTAAACATTTTAACAATTTCAAAGTCAAATTCGCCGAATGTGCCCCTACCCGGGGTAGCTTCGGCTTTTGATGGGGCACATTCGGCACCACAGTCATAGGCTGGTAATTATCATCGCTATCAGAGTGGTTGAAATTCAGGTCCCCTAAAAGTTCCATTTTGTTTTAATATGCGACTCAAAGTTTGACTTTTAAGGCTATATTTTCTAGCGGCGAACGTTGACATCTTAAGGTCTGACACACACTATCAGAAATAGCTCTTTTCTATCATATTTTCGTCAATACAATAATAATAATAGGATTATAATAAAGGATTATTTTTAAAGACGAACTCAAAAACATTTAAAAAAAATTATATTGCACTATCTGTATATGGCCGATGATAAGAATGTACATTGTAATTAAATACTTTTTAATAGTACTGCCTTAAAAATTGAAAAGTTTTATACACGAAATACTTAAAAAATGGAATGGAAATATTACAAAAACATCCGTAAAAATACAAAAAAAAAACAGTAAGGAAAGTAGTAAAGTCGGGCTGGGCCGACTATATGATACCCTTCACCACTTTGGGTATATTCTACATATGTTTCCCAACAGACGACGCGATTTTGTTATATATATATATATATATATATATATCTGAACCGATTTCAGGGAAAGTTGCCAGAGAATAATTTATATTACTTCAGTACGTTGTGTCATTCGGCCTTGCTATGGATCTTTTCACGCAGCTTAGCAACATCATTTTAGACTTAATTCAGTACTTCAGTAGTGTTGGCGGTTTATTTGGGATACCATTTGTATTTTGTTTTTTTAAAACAACTATCTATTAATGGGGAATGTATGGCATTGATTGCCGAGGGGTAAGGCAGGGAAGACTATAGTTTCGGATCACGGCACTGATCCTCATAAGTTCCCTTACTTTTTTATTGGGATATTCTCCCCAGAAGCTATTGCTTCTATACAAAAAACCTTTCAAACCCAAATGTCTCTTGTAACAAAGCGAAGTACTTAGCTGACCAACGTACCCTATACCAAAATTCGTGCAAATCGAAAGATATATAGGGACTTTGGTGCACCAATTACTTAAAATCGGACGAAAATATATGTGGGAGCTATGTCAACATCTGAACCGATTTTCACGAAACTTTGCCACATCATTCTAGACTTAATTCAGTACGCTATGCCAAAATTCGTGCAAATGAAAAGATTTCCAGGGACTTTGGTGCACTAATTACCTACAATCGCTATGCCCAATTTCGTGCAAATCGAAAGATATATAGGGTCTTTGGTACACCAATTACCTTAAATCGGATGAAAATATATATGGGAGCTATATCTAAATCTGAACCGATTGTCACGAAACTTTGCACACATCATTCTAGACTTAATTCAGTACGCTATACCAAAAGATTTCCAGGGACTTTAGTGGACTATTTACCTAAAATCGGGCGAAGCTATATATGGGAGCTATATATATATATATGTGAGCTATATCTAAATCTGAACTGATTTTCACGAAACTTTGCACACATCATTCTAGACCTTATTCATTACGCTGTGCCAAATTTCGTACAAATCGAAAAATATATATGGAAAGTTTACATTAAATCGGACGAAAATATATATGGGAGCTATATCTAAATCTCAACCGATTTTTCCCAATTTCAATAGGGTTCGTCCTTGGGCCAAACAAATGAACTGTGCCAAATTTCATCCAATTCGGATCATAAATGCGGCCTGTACTTTGTTTACAATTTAACATCTACAGACGGACAGACGGACGAACGGACGGACATGCATAAATCGACTCAGAAAGTGATTCTATGCATATTCTCAAATGGAACCACGTGTCTATTTCGTTTCCTTTTACCTGTTTCAAACATATGCACAAAGACATAATACCCTGGTGAAGGGTATAAAAAACGTGCATCTAAATAAGTTTATTAGCTAGAGATTTCAAACTTTGCGACAGTTATTTATTTATTTCGATATTCGATACCTATGTATCAAAACTAGTGATGTACGGTGAGAGGTTCATATCGAAAACGCAATTGCCGAATGTGCCCCGATGCCGAAGGTGCCCAGTCTCCCCTACTTTGAAATTGTATTTAAATTAAGAAATATTTAATTATTTAATTTATTTTATTTCTAATGTTCGGAATTTTATTTAAAGTACATCTAATTTAAATGAAATGAAAATATTTATAAATTTAATTACACATTAATAGAAATTCATTTTCTTAAAATACATTTTATTATGTATTAACCCTCACCTTTTTTATTCACCCTTTGCCAGCCAGACAGCGAAAAAACGTAACCCTCAAAACAACCGTTATTTTCCAAAAATCGACTCAAAATTGCTTAAACTAAGTATTGTATGTAAAACAAAACTATAATTCTAAATTTCAAATTAATAACTTTATTTAATTTGAATCTATCTATATATATATAATAGAAACAAATTTGTTTGTTTGTTTGTATGAGATTTTCACAGTATGTCGTGACATGCCCTGAAAGTAACATAGGCTAAATAAACTTCTAAAATTCCGCGTGGAATCAGAGTTGTAACATCAATAGTAAACATACCTCAAAATTTCTGAACATGTAATATGCGTATATCTTAAAAACGGCTACAGATAACGTCTTCAAAATTTGTCTGCATATCGTAGGTGTAAATACACATTATTCATAAAAATATGAGCGAGATAAGATCGGTGGAAATGTACTCTCCGTCGCACTTAAATAATCTACATGTAGAAAATAAAAAAATGCTTTGTTTCTAGACTCAAAAAGCGTAAACAGATTTTAATGAGATTTTTACCGCACATCATGCCATAAGAGCGAAATAATATAGGCTATATTTTCTAAGCTTATATCATAACAAGTGAAAAAGCGATAGGGTATCCGAAGTTCGGCCGGGCCCTCCACCATAGATATACTGACAGGTACTAGAAATGAAAATATAAGGGCATTCCAAAAAGTGAACCTGTACCGACATTTCTAAAAAGGGATTATATAAACAAAATTAACCAGTAAGGAAAGTAGTAAAGTCGGACGGGGCCGACTATATGATACCCTTCACCACTATGGGTATATTAAACAGGACTATTAGCATGAACTTGAATTAAATAAAATATGTGATATTTATCTAAATGTGAATCTACGTAGATCTATCCATAAAGTATGTAAATCGACTTCAAACAAATATAAATAGGTCATCCGTTGGGCTATGTCTGTACTTCTAGAAAACGAAACTACATAATTCTATGCTCAATTTTGTACGTTGTGCAAAATTTGATGTCAAACTGACTAACATGAGGAGTTTGATGCGCAATTTACTTGAAATCGGGCCAAATATTAAGCGATTTCAAACAAACTTGTCACAGGATACGTTATACTAATTTCAGAACGTTTTGTTCCTATTGGTTCCTTGGTGCGTCAAGTACTTAAAATCAAACTATAATAAAATGGAGCTATATCTAAATGTGGACCGATTTTCACGAAACAAGGCAGACATCACTCTAGGCTCAATTCAGTTATGCCAAATTTCGTGCAAATCGAAAGATATATAGGGACTTTGGGGTACCATTTACATGAAATCGGACGAAACTATATATGGGAGCTATATCTAAATCTGGACCGATTTTCACAAAACTTTACATACATCATTCTAGACTTAAGTGATTAGGCTGTACCAAATTTCGTGCAAATCGAAAGATATATAGGGACTTTGGGGCACCATTTACATGAAATCGGACGAAACTATAAGTGGGAGCTATATATAAGTGGGAGCTATATAGAAATCTGGACTGATTTTCATAAAACTTGGCAGACATCCTTCTAGGCTCAATTAAGTACGTTATGCCAAATTTCGTGCAAATCGAAAGATATATAGGGACTTTGGGGTACCATTTACATGAAATCGGACGAAACTATATATGGGAGCTATATCTAAATCTGAACCGATTTCCACGAAACTTTACATACATCATTCTAGACCTAAATGAATAGGCTGTACCAAATTTCGTGCAAATCGAAAGATATATAGGGACTTTGGGGCACCATTTACATGAAATCGGACGAAACTATATATGGGAGATATATATAAATCAGGACCGATTTTCATGAAACTTGGCAGACATCATTCTAGGCTCAATTCAGTACGTTATGCCAAATTTCGTGGAAATCGAATGATATATAGGGACTTTGGGGCACCATTTACATGAAATCGGACGAAACTATATATGGGAGCTATATCTAAATCTGGACCGATTTTCTCTAAACTTGGCAGAAATCACTCTAGGCTTAATTCAGTACGTTATGCCAAATTTCGTGCAAATTAAAAGATATATAGGGACTTTGGGGCACCATTTACATGAAATCGGACGAACTTATATATGGGAGCTATATCTAAATCTGGACCGATTTTCCCGAAACTTGGCAGACATCACTCTAGGCTTAATTCAGCACGTTATGCCAAATTTCGTGCAAATCAAAAGATATATAGGGACTTTGGGGCACCATTTACCTGAAATCGGACGAAACTATATATGGGAGCTATATTTAAATCTGGACCGATTTTCACGAAACTTGGCAGACATCATTATAGACCTAACTGATTAGCCTGTACCAAATTTCGTGCAAATCGAAAGATATATAGGGACCGTTTACATTAAATCGGTTAAGTATATATATGGGAGCTATAACTAAATCTGAACCGATTTTTCCCAATTTCAATAGGGTTCGTCCTTGGGCCGAATAAGTGACCTGTGCCAAATTTCATCCAATTCGGATCATAAATGCGACCTGTACTTTGTTTACAATTTAACATCGACAGACAGACGGACGGACGGACATGCATAAATCGACTTAGAAAGTGATTCTATGCATATTCTCAAAAGGAACCATGGGTCTATCTCGATTATTTTTGCCTGTTACAAACATATGCACAAAGACATAATACCCTGTACCACAGTGTGGTGAAGGGTATAAAAAAATCAGAAATTTTTAATGGATAATTATACCCTCAGATTTATCGCTATTGAGGGTGTATAAACTTTAACACAGTGAAAATGTGGCTAATCGAAAAATTGGTTCTAGACCCCATTCTTTGGACCAAATCCGTTTCAAAAAATTTAGATTTCATCCAAACTTTGTCCGTCTTATTATTTCTTCCAATCCTAGTTCAAATTCGAAAATGGGGAATATCGGCGAATTTCAGCGAATTCGGTTGATTTCGGTTGAAAAACGCGCTCAAGAACCCCAAAATATCGAAAATTGAGGGGTACCGTTATATGGGGGGTACCAGAAAAAAATTGACCTATATTTATAATTATTAGTTGGGAGATTTGCTACCCAATAAGAACTCAAAGTACCAAATTTTAGCGAATTTGGTTGAAAAACACGCTCAAGAACCCCAAAATACCGAAATTTGGGGAGTACCCTTATATGGGAGCTATGCCGAAACGTGGACCGATATAGCCCATCTTCAAACTTGACCTGCCTTTAGACAAAAGACGACTCTATGCAAAATTTTGAGGCTCTTTCTCAATTTGTTTAGACGCTAGTGTGATTACAACAGACAGACGGACATGGCTAAATCGTCATAGAATTTTACGCTGATCAACAATATATGTAGATACTTTATAGGGTCGGAAATGATTATTTCGATGCGTTACAAACGGAAAAACAAAACTAATATACCCTCCATACTATGGTGGAGGGTATAAAAAGGGTTACAGATGACGAGGAGTTATAACATCAACAGTAATCATACCTCAAAACTGATATTCATTTTCTATGCATATATTTGACCAGGAACGAAAAAAAATGGTTCAAATCGAGAATGTTTGACTCATAATTTTTGATCCTATAATTTTATTATCAGTAATGATAAAAAACCTCCAGTTCAGTAATTTCGCTAACGTCTGCTGTTTTTCATTGCTCTATTATCCACATATTGGAATAAAATTTGTGTAAAATAAAAAATTATTGACATTTGAATTTTTAAATTTTGTCAATTTGTCAAAAAAATATAAAATTTTGGATTTTTGTAATTTTAAAAATTCTACCACAATTGAAGAAAAAGACTATGAGTTCAATATGGGAGATATCCAAAAGCAAAATGCTGTGGTGGCTTATCATTATAGCTTCGAGGATGTGTAGAGGAAATGACTAACTAAAATGCCACAAATTCTATTTTTTTAGCAATGAAACAATTAAAAATACAAAACGCAAACTTAACAAGGTATATAGGTCAGGTATCTATGCGATATTAATCGGAGTGCGGAAGGGATCCCAATCATATCATGGGGAAATAGTTGAGAATACAGACATACAAAATTGTAATAATTGTTGAAGGATTGTAGTGGACTTGAAACGATTAATGAAAACATGTAAACATTGGAGAAAATATATTTGTGTATGGTACTATTACAACCGATTGGGAAAAGTCAAGCTAAATTTATTTTTAATATTACAACCGTTATTCACAGATTATTAAACCAGTAAGGAAAGTAGTAAAGACGGACTGGGCCGACTATGTGATAACCTTCACCACTTTGGGTATATTTTACATATGTATCCAAACAGACGACGCGTTTTGTTATAAATCTATATCTGAACCGATTTCAGGGAAACTTGCCATAGACTAATTTATATAATTACCTTAAATCGGATGAAAATATATATGGAAGCTATATCTAAATCTAAACCGATTTTCACAAAACTTGGCACACATCATTCTCGATCTTATTCATAACTCTGTGCCACATTTCGTGTACATCAAAAGATTTCCAGGGACTTTAGTGGAATATTTACCTAAAATCGGGCGAAGCTATATATGGGAGCTATATCTAAATCTGAACCTATTCTCACATAACTTTGCACACATCATTCTTTATTTAATTTAGTACGCTGTGCCAAATTTCGTGCAAATCAAAAGATTTCCAGCGACTTTAGTGGACTATTTAACTAAAATCGGGCGAAGCTATATATGGGAGTTATATCTAAATCTGAACCGATTTTCACTAAACTTTGCACATATCATTCTAGACTTAATTTAGTACGTTGTGCCAAATTTCGTGCAAATCGAAAGATATATAGGGACTTTGGTACACAATTTACCTTAAATCGGACGAAGATGTATGTGGGAGCTATATCTAAATCTAAACCCATTTTTGCGAAACTTTGCACACATCATTCGTGACCTTATTCATTACACTGTGCCAAATTTCGTGCAAATCGAAAGATATATAAGGACTTTGGTGCACCATTTACCAAAAATCGTACAAAAATATATATGGGAGCTATATCTAAATCTGAACCGATTTTTCCCAATTTCAATAGGGTTCGTCCTTGGGCCAAATAAATGAGCTGTACCAAATTTCAGCCAAATCGGATTATAAATGCGACCTGTGCTTTGTTTACAATTTAACATCAACAGACAGACGGACGGACGGACATGCATAAATCGACTTAGAAAGTGATTCTATGCATATTCTCAAAAGGAACCATGTGTCTATCTCGTTTATTTTTGCCTGTTACAAACATATGCACAAAGACATAATACCCTGTACCACAGTGTGGTGAAGGGTATAAAAATGTGTTTATAATCTATTGAATAGAATCAAATATACTAATATATACACCGGCTGCTACGAAATTATTACTGATACTGCGCTACGAAATACCTACATTCGAACAGTAATGTTCGAATTTGGGTCTACTATACTACCTATGTCTTGCCTAACAAATAAATATTTAACCATTTTCATCCCAATATTGCATTAAGTTTGGCAGAACGGTCAAATACCGCTTAAAAATAGTTTTCGGAGTTAACTATACAATGTTAATAACTTTAGTAGAGGCAGCGAAGCGTCCCGGGTTCAGCTTGTTTATTATAAACCAGTAAGGAAAGTAGTAAAGTCGGACGGGGTCGACACCACTATGGTGAAGGGTATAATAAATGTGAATCTACCTAGATCTATCCATAAACAAATCACTCGTTGTTTACAATAGGACAAAAGTATGTAAATCGACTTCAAACAATTGTAAATAGGTCATACGTTGGACTATGACTGTACTTCTAGAAAATGCAATAATTCTATGCTCAATTTTGTACGTTGTGCAGAATTTAATGTCAATCTGACTAACATGAGGAGTTTGATGCCCAATTTACTTAAAATCGGGCGAAAATATATATGGAAGTTATATCCAAATATGAAGCGATTTCAACGAAACTTGTCACAGGTTAGGTTATACTAATTTCAGAACGTTTTGTTCCTACCAATTACTTAAAATCAATCTATAATAAAAGGGAGCTATATCTAAATATCAACCGATTTTCACGAAACTTGGCACCCATCATTCTGGCCTAAATGTACATTAAATCGAACGAAAATATATATGGGAGCTATATTTAAACCTTGACCGATTTTCACGAAACTTGACCAACATCACTCTAGGCTCGATTCAGTGCGTTATGCCCAATTTCGTGTAAATTGAAAGTTATATAGGGACTTTGTTGCATCATTTACCTAAAATCGGGCGTAACTATATATGGGAGCTATATCTAAATCTGGACCGATTTTCTCGAAACTTGGCAGACATCACTCTAGGCTCAATTCAGTACGTTATGCCAAATTTCGTGCAAATCGAAGGATATATAGGGACTTTGGTGCACCATTTACATGAAATCGGACAAAACTATTTTTCCCAATTTAAATAGGGTTCGTCCATGGGCCAAACAAATGAACTGTGCCAAATTTCATCCAAATCGGATTATAAATGCGACCTGTACTTTGTTTAAAATTTAACACCAACAGACTGACAGACGGACGGACGGAAGGACATGCTTAAATCGACTCAGAAAGTGATTCTATGCATATTCTCAAAAGGAATTATGGGTCTATCTCTTTTCCTTTTGCCTGTTACAAACATATGCACAAAGACATAATACCCTGTACCACAGTGTGGTGAAGAGTATAAAAAGCTTTCTCCTGTAAAATTTCAAATTTGAGGGTTATGGCTCGAAATGTAGTTTTTTGACATTCACAATATTCATTCAAAAAGTCAATTTTAAATTTTTATTTACGCCTTTTTGCATTTTAGCTGACGATATATATATATATATATATATGTGTGTGTTTTTCTAAATATATGCATGTCCGGCAATTATTTAATATTGTTCACAATGTTGTTCACAATATAAATGCGTTGGCCAAGGTGGTGGCGTATGCTATATTTCTGTTATTTATACGCCCATTGGCCCACACACATAGGTGTCAACTTTTTGAAAAGTGAGTTTTCAAGCTTTAATAAAACAGGTAATTGTGTTGATTGAACTTTGCTTCAGATTATTTCAAGAACTTGTCCGACATTTCATTACCTTATATTTATGATGTGTCCGCATTGGTGTCGAAATTGAGCACAGTCTGTGCCCACAAAATGTGTCCTTTTTTACCGCCAAAACAATGCTATCCTACATTCATTAAAGTTTATTAGGGAAAATATCACTTTTTGATTTTGGGCTTTTTGGCCAGTTTGGACGACATCATTCGTGTTTCGAGGACGCTTACCTCTATCAACATTTTCATTAATTTTAATTCCAAGTGATGAAACATAGAACATAAGTAGAAAATGCAGCAATCCAATTTATACTTACTTTGTAATCAACTACACCTTGGTATTCGTCCAACAAAGATACACTGATAGTATCATCTTTATTAGAGCATTCTAAGTGTATTGCGTACAATTTTTCCAAATTGATTTCATTCGAGACTCGGCTGGATTCATTTGTGTTTCTTTGTTACAAAATTGCTTTGCTGCCATTGAATTTCACCATGGCATCATTGGTAATATTCAATAGCTTGAAATTGTTAAAAATATAATGTTTGTATTTCAATAAAATGTTTATTTAAATACTAGAGGACTAGCGGTATCAACATTATTCCTCACACATACCGGTATAAACATTATTCGAGGGTTTGGTCATGTTTTTAAGCCTAATCAGCTGTAATGGGTATTTGGTTGTTTTATTTTGTAGAGTGAATCCTACTAACATTTTCAATATTGGTCCCCTCTTTGGGGTAGCACATAATATATTTAAACACATGTAAATAAATTAGTATGTAGATTTGTTTTCGTCTACACATTAATATGTATAAGATGTACCAAAAATAAAACACGAATGAAATGTAAACATGACGCATATGTATGCATATGCATATGTCAAAATTTTACACAATTGTTTTGTGTTGCAATAATAGTAGAAACTTGTAAAGCAGTTTCATTTTCATTCATTTCATTTATTATACCCTACACAACAATGTTGTCAGGGTATTATAGCTGTGTGCAGCCCCTAGAGTTTGTAACGCCACGAAATATTGGTCCTAGACCCACCATTAAGTATACCGATCGTCATATCTCAACTAGCTGAGTCGATCTTAACATGTGTGTCCGTCCATCTGTCTGTCCATTATAATTTGTAAACACGATACAGGCCACAGTTATGGACCAATCTTCACGAAATTTTGCATGTAGGATGGGTTCTGGCCAATGAAGTCTCGTTTTGTTTTTGGTAAACATCGGTTAATATTTAGGGGATGAAATACTTAATTTGTGTCGGTTTTTCTGGTAGATCCAGAGCCCACAATTATGACCCAAGCTTCGTGAAATTTTACATCGAGAAGGATCAAAGACTAAGCAAGCCTTTTTTAAAAGATCGGTCAATATTTAGCGGGTCATATGAACTCTGATTTTGTGTGAAAAATGACAAAATTTGTATTCTATGGCGTATATATTTACTCCTGAAGGACATAGACCCGAGAAGTTAACTATATATCCAAAAGGATTGGTTGACATTTAAATTTATAGAAATTATATTGTCGTATGTATCCGAATGTGGGAGTTACAATTATATATATATTTACAGGTACTTACGTACTCAGATATTATTTAGAGAGCGGAAATATAGCGCTGATCGCTTTGAAATTTTCCATGTAGTTCCAGTTATGGTCAAGGACAACGCCTATAATTTTTGGTAATGATCAGATAATAATTTTGGGATGAATGGGATCGAAAACTTAATTGTTTGTGTTTTTTTTCGAGTCGATCTATAGTCCACAATGGAAAGCCGAACATCACTACACAACCCGCAGTGAAGGTAATCTGGACAAATAAATGAAAGAGCTGTACCGAATATTAGTAATATTCGGAAAATATGTCAGTGTAAGGAAGAAGTGCTGTTGACCTCTAATCGGGCAAGAGGGTGCAACTATAGCGAAATATTGCCCAGGATGGGAGTAAATATCCGCAGAAGGTTAGAGTTCCGTGATAGTTGTGTAAGGTATCATATGGTTTATACCAAATATCATTTTAAGGAATCATGGATATCTCTTAAACCGACAAGTGTCCTAAATGATTTAGAATTGTACACTGAATAGGGCCTCGGACATAAAGTATTTCTCCAACACACTGATATCCCAAAATTGTTCGGTAGTGTAGCAAATTGAAGAAAATAGTTGCAATATTTTGTGATCATCTTCTCCACTGTACAAAATTGGCAAAGTGTTATTTTAATTAATTAAGTAAAAAGGTGGCATAGTAATTATTGCAATGAATTGCACATTCAAATTTTGTAAGTTTATAACCCATGTTAATCCCATAAATAATTTCAATCAACGTTAGGTAATATTACATTTTTAACTTTATTTAACAAACAAGTTTAAGTCCATTGAAATGTTGCCTTTAAATTCTTAGAAGAAAAATATGAAACATAAACATTTTAATTGCCATGATTATATAATTGTTTGTTCACTGGCGTGCATATCACTTCTAATGTGCTACAATCGTTGAGCAATATTCTGTATGTTCTTTGAGTGGGCACATTATGGGTTCGGAGAAAAGGAAATTTATGTGGCGACAACATGTTCACAAAAAATATATTATATTCGAGCAGAAGCCAGCAACGTCAATAATTCTTTTATTTTTGCGTACTTTTTTTATTCTCTTTCGCCTCTTTCATAATTTCGTAAACAGATAAGTTTTGCCAATGATTTCTGGGACTTAATAAGTAAATCTGTATATATTTTAATTATATTACTTGGGTTGTTACTCAATGTAAAGTTTGACCTCAGTGACCACGTTCAATGTTGTTTTCCAGTTTAAAGTTTTCCCAAACTTAGGATAGTCGAACAAAAAGCTGACCTAAACTATTTCTATTTGTGTGCAACAGCCAGAACAGATTTACAGAACAGTTGATAAAATAGTTGAAGAGCAGCGTAACGGAAAACTTTGAGCATAGTCATTGCTGTTGTTTATGATTGTATAGTGGATTATTTTTGAAAGGTTTTTATGAACTATTTCAGATAAAACCAGTAAGGAAAGTAGTAAAGTCGGACGGGGCCGACTATATGATACCCTTCACCACTTTGAGTATATTCAACAGATGAATCCTAACAGAAGTCGAATTTTTGAAGGACCAGTAAAATGAAATTGGAACCATAAACACGTCATTCTGCAATCGATACCAAATTGTTCATTTGGTCAGATATAGAAGCTATATCTAAATCTGAACCGATTTCAGGAAACTTAACACACATCATTCTAGACCTAATTTGTTACGCTGTGCCAAATTTCGTGCAAATCGAAAGATATATAGGGACTTTGGTGCACCATTTACATTAAATCTGACGAAAGTATATGTGGGAGCTATATATAAATCTGAACCGATTTTCAGGAAACTTTACACACATCATTCTAGACCTAATTTGCTACGCTGTGCCAAATCTGTGCTGTGCTTAAATCGACTCAAAAAGTGATTCTATGCATATTCTCAAAAGGAACCATGGGTCTATCTCGATTATTTTTGCATGTTACAAACATATGCACAAAAACATAATACCCTGTACCAGAAAATAGAATTTGGTTCAAGAACCTCAAAACCTGGGGGCTACCAGAAAAAATTTACCAATATTTATAATTTATAGTGGAGAGATGTGCTACCTAATAAGAACTCGACGTACTAAATTACAGTCAATTTGGTAGAAAAGTCCAGAACCCCCAAAATACCAAAAATATTGGGGTACCGTTATATGGGGACTACCAGAAAAACTGGACCTATATTTATAATTTTTAGTGGAGTAATTTGGTACCCAATAAGAACCCAATGTACAAAATTTCAGCGAATTCAGTTATAAAACGAGCCCAAAACCCCGAAAATACCGAAAATTGGGGGTAATCTTATATGGGGGCTATCCGAAAAAATGGACCTTTATTTATACTTTTTGGTAGGGAGATTTGCAACCCAATAAGAACTCAAAGTACCAAAATTTAAGCGAATTCAGTGAAAAAACGCGCTCAAGAACCTCAAAATACCGAAAATTTGGGGGTACCCTTATATGGGGGCTATGCGAAAAATGGGCCGTTATTTATAATTTTTGGTAGGGAGATTTTCTACCCAATAAGAACACAAAGTACCAAATTTCAGCGAATTCGATCAAAACCCCCAAAATACCGAAAATTGGGGGTAATCTTATATGGGGGCTATCCGAAAAAATTGACCTTTATTTATAATTTTTGGTAGGGAGATTTGCTACCCAATAAGAACTCAAAGTACCAAATTTCAGCGAAATCAGTTAAAAAACGCGCTCAAGAACCTCAAAATACCGAAAATTTTGGGGTACACTTATATGGGAGCTATGCCTAAACGTGGACCGATTTTTTCCAATTCCAATAGGGTTTGTCCTTGGGCCAATTAAGTGACCTGTGCCAAATTTCATCCAAATCGGATCATAAATGCGACCTGTACTTTGTTAACAAAAATACATGGACGGACGGACAGACGGACATGCATAAATCGACTCAAAAAGTGATTCTATGCATATTCTCAAAAGGAACCATGGGTCTATCTCGATTATTTTTGCCTGTTACAAACATATGCACAAAGACATAATACCCTGTACCACAGTGTGGTGAAGGGTATAATGACATCTTATGAAAATTATGCTAACATTATACCTGTTGTCTAAACATTGAATAGTTAAAGAATTATTGCCTGTTATATAACCTAAAGCAAAAAGAGCAATAACGGTGTTAAGAGGTTTGGGATTACAAACATTGAATGCCAGCTATTCAGTTCATAAAATATATATCTGAACAAATTACACCAATTTCAGTAGGCTCATGGTCCCATGTTTTGAATTAGTCCCCATTAATGATAATACAAGCATATGACAATTTTGTTGTCGGCAATTTTGTCGTTCTGATCATTGATCTAAAATCCATATCGAGTATTAATTAAAATCTAAGAATTATATTTATTTATTCTGTTACGTTTCATTATGGCAAACATGGCAAAATTAAATGTGTGGACTACATACATACTTGAACTAAACAACCTATACACATACAGCTCTGAAATCTATGAAAAATAGCAAGTCAATCGGGCGGACTTGGGTTCTTTGGCGTACCATTTGTACGAAATCGAGCAAAATTATGTATGGGAGCTATATGTAAATCTGCACATATTTGGGCAACCAGCACAGTGTGCTGTCCAAAATTTTTCTCGATCGGAGAGACTGTTATTATTTGGTGCACAAGTTGCTTGAACTCAGACGAAAATCAACCGATTTTCTCGAAACTTAATACACATTATTCTAGAAGGATATATAGGCACTTTGGTGCACCATTTACCTTAAATTGGACGAAAATATATATATGGGAGCTATATCTAAATCTGAACCGTTTTTCGGGAAAATTTACACACATCAGTCTAGACACAATTCAGTACGCAGTGCCCAATTTTGTGCAAATCGCTAGATATATTGGGTCTTTGGTGAACAATTTCCGTTAAATCAGTCGAAAATATATATGGGAGCTATATCTAAATCTGAACCGATTTTCCCCAAACAAATGGGCTGTACCATATTTTATCCTAATCGGAATGTAAATGCGACCTTTACTTTATTTGCAATTTAACATGGATAGACGGACGGACGTACAAGAATAAATCCACTCGATTCATTGCATATTCTCAAAAGGAAACATACGTCTATTAGCCTGTTACAAACAGGTGAAAATATCTCTTTCTTTCTGTGGATGTTTATTTC
>NW_026881410.1:0-34583 GCF_032173495.1 Musca vetustissima | reverse complement strand
GCGCACATATTTCTACCTGTATTATTACAAGATAATTTTCATTGAAGTTTGTACGAAATTTTACTTATGTTCATTTTGTTTATTTTCAGTTATTTGGTGATTTGGTGACCGAGATATTATAAATCTATAAGTGTGTATACAAAAAACAGATGTTTGTAAACAGTTTGACAGATGAATTATGGTGTTGTTTCCTCTGGCCAAAAAAAACTGATTGTTTTGTCTGTATTTTTTTGTTGGTGCTGAGATACCTCGAAAAAAAAATTTGCAGAAATGAACAGATTTTTTTTTTTTGTGACAATATAAATCACGATAAATTATAACCATTTTGATTTCTTGAAAAGAGGCAACGTTCCACATCTGCAAAGTTCACGGAAATTACGTGTATTAGGAAAATTGGTGCCTGTTAATAATGTGTGTTATTAGGTTATTTTCACTTTCGAAAAAAGATTAAAATTTTATGGAAATAGTTTATTGTGTATTTTGGCGATACAAGTATTGTTTATGATACGCATGTCATTAGGAATACAATATATAAAACAAAATGATGAAACATACGGATTTTTACACAATATGCTATTATGACTTTTTGTCGGTTTTTTTCATTTTTTTTTATAACCTCAGGTATAATTTGTGGAGGATGTGATTTTATGTGATAACCAAAAGAGAACATGTTTTTTGTGCTGTAAAGTGCCCGCAAATCTGTTCACCAATTTTATTGCCGTCAATATTTGTTGCAAATGCAACATGCTTATAGGTGTTTATGTGATGTTAGTTCGTTGTGTACGTTGTGTAAAGGAGCCTAGAAGTTGGTTGGTCATGGCTAGGTAGTGTTAATTAAAAAGACAGTAAACAAAAAACACAGGTCATGAACACAATACATTCATTGTTACAATTAACGAACAAGAGCTATTGCACTAGACCCTAACTTATGGAATATTATATAACCTAATTTTCTAATTACTTAAACTAGATATTGCACAATTGACACAGATTGAAGAACAATATGTGGATGCAAGATCTGTTAGCATTCAGAAAATGCGATATAATATTTTAAACTATTTCACCCTATGGTCTATTATTCTGTGCGTAGGTATTATTGCACAACATATATTATTCATTTGTCCTTGTCGTACTAACGTTTTTGGCGCCTTTGTTTTGCGCATAAGTAGTGGCAGGTGTTATTGCACTTAAAAATTATAGGACGACAGGACTATTGTTTGGATTGGGCGCCATATTGTTGCGTACCGCCTACTGCGGCTCCTGGTGGGGTTCCAACCAGCTCAGTCGGGGCACCGCTTTAGGGGTGAATTCCCAACCCTACCACCATCAGCCCTAGGGGTCGAACAATCAAGAAGGAAAACGGAAATAGAACAACAAACAACAATACAAAATGACAACACACATACGACCATAACGAGGGAATTTGGTGACAATTATTCCCGCACTTCGCCCGCCCAACCTTGACCCTTTTCGTCCTCATATACACCTAATTTTAAAGGGCCCCTGTTTCCACACACACTCACCTTACTGCAACATCGTCCAATCTTCCTCCCTTACAGAAAACAACTAGCAATTCATATTAATGTAAACATTTACACATAAACAATATTTATTAATTTCATTATTTCTTGATTACTTAAACCTAACATAAACACATAGTCAATATTCTGAATTCCTAACACCTAAAACTATCGATAAGTCACTGTTTCAGACTACCCACACAATCTATTGAAACGGCTCCTTCTGGCCACTCTATTATACTATTACCTCACCTAAAAGAGCTCTCTTAAGTCGTTATTGGGGAGATTACCATTTGGTCCCAAAATAGGCAAAAACACTAATTCCAATCAGATATTTGGGGTAACCCTACACTTGTCGCATTTGTTAGGCGTTAAAAATTCTCACAATTTTAAAATCTTAGATATTAATCACTAAATACTAACACATAACACACTTAATCTAACACTTAAAATTTAGTAAATATATTTTTGTTTGGTTTTTTTTTAAATTTTTTTTCATTTGGTGATTTGCTTGTTTTTAATTTGGTCTTTGATTACTAATTCATTTTTTGTTTTACTTTCAGATTTCTCAGGCTATTGGCATTTGTATCTCAATTTTAAATTTCGACAAAGGTTACCTGGTTTCCAGATACTTATTTTCCAGGATCATTTTGGACGGACAGACAAATCAATTTATTGGCCAACTGCATCCAAGCTTGCGTTGACGTGCTGTCTTCACTTTGGGCTTAACCGTCTTCCAGCCAACTATTCTACGGCTAAAACCATGCCACATAAATCTTTTTCGCCGAATAAGCCCCAAAATAAAAATCGGATGACCTCCTCCGTGCGACGACTTGGAGGGGCCAATGCTTGCCTTTTCCGTTGATGAGGATGTTGGCGAGATCTATACAAAACACAAACATTCAAACACATAAAATATTACCGAATTACACTACTTACTTTATTTTGTTCGCTCGCAGGCATAAGGCACTCAACAATAAAAAACAAACACAAGTCTTAATAAATTTTGGGTATTTTTTTTGTTTATCTTGGGGATTTTTGTTTTCTTTGTTTTGAAAATTTGTTATAAATTATAGTCTCTCGACCAAACACCAAATAAATTTGATCGAATTTTCCCCCCCGTTATGCCTTTTATACCCCCGCAGCCAGATGCCATTTTCCCACTTTTCTGGGATTCTCGCGCATTTTCCTACATTTATCATTTTTCCTTTATCTTACCTCTTGATCCCTACACTCGACAGGGTTGTATTTGCCAGGCCTAAATTTCAGACCAGATGGCAACGCATGAATTTCTCAACCGCTGTACTGAGCTTACTGTATCCGGCTCACTTTTTTCTGGCCGGCAGCAGCAAACACATCATCTCGGATAATTGCTGCCGGTTGTGTTTTTTTATTTTATTTTTATTTTTATACAAAAAATTATATTCACATGCAACAAACTTTCTTGTACCATCAGCTGATATTTAATCAGCTGTTTTGCTATGTTTTGTAAACATACAACAAAATTGTTCTAAAGCAAATATATTGTTTTGTGAATGTTATTCTGTATAATTAAACATTAAAATGGATGAAGAACACGCAAGTATTTATAAACAATATCAATTTTTTGCTTGTTATCCATGTTTCTAATAAAAATGTTTGTCTGTTGTTGTTTTAATCAGCTGTGTGGATACAATTTTTTTATTGGATGTTGTTCGTTTACTTTTTGCAATCTCTCTCTCTCTCTCTTGAGAACGAATAATTCATATTTACTCTCTGCAAATTCTTACTGAGTAAATGCTACTGGGAAAGTAAACTAACGAACCTATTGTTTTAGTCGGTAAGTCGTTTTTACACAATAATTACATTACGACTTAACCCTTAAACGTTGCATAGCAACCGTATTTTAAATTGCATGCGACAAATTAATATAGAGGATTTTTTTAATATTGGTCGTGAATTTCATTGGGAAACCTTTTTGTTTTTATTTATTTTCAAAATGTCCTCGAAAAGTGTAATTTGTTTTGACATATCAAAAAATGAACGATTTCAAATAACCGACAACTATAAAATGTTGCATCGTAAATTGAAATCCCAATATATTATCGAACAGTAAGTATGAATGCAGAATTTTACAGGATAACAGAAATTTAATATGCAGGTGGAAAAAAGTTTCTTAGATGTCTGTTTTTAAAGAATAATGCAGGGTACAGTTTATAAGAAATAATCGTCGCACGTTTGATTTAAGGGAACCCCACCCATTCTCGATTTTAATTTTTCAAGAATTTCAATGGGCTGGTAAATCAATACCATGCTTGTTAAGATTTGTAACTTTGCACATATATATTTGAAGATTTAAAAGAGAAGAAAAATAATTTACAAAACAATTTTGTTATTGTTTTGTTGTTGTTTTTTGTAATTAATGAAAAGTCCTTATTTTTGATGGCGGGCATGATAACTCTTCACTGGAACATCGGAATCGGAAAATTCCAACGGTGTTAGAAAGAGTACATGTCTGGCTCTCGTATGAACTAGGATTATTGACTTCGCTTGAAAAAATATTTTTTGGAAATTCGCCGATTTTTTACCAAAAACCAAGTTAAAAAATAAGGAAGATCTTCACCGATTGGCTTTATCCTAGTTCATACGAGATCTATACACTCCCAGAGAAACGTTACAAAATTTGGAACCGATTGGACTATTAGTTTTTGAGTTATCGTGCCCGCCATTCGCAAAAAAATGTTTAGAGAAAAACGCGTTTAAAGTTTGAGAAGCCCTTCATCCGTCACCTGACGCTGACACAATAAATCGGCTATATCTTCAAGAGATTTCTTGAGATTTTCACTTGAAATTTTGTAGAGACATTCTTTAATCAGTGTAGATTCGAATTATATCAACAAGAATTTTGACCCCGAGAATGGGGGGGTCCCCTTAAATTATTTGTTCATATGATTTTGTTCATATTCAAATTATAAAATTTAAATAAATACGTACTAGTTTATTTCTTGTATCTTGCTATACGTTTTGTTTATCATTCTCCTTTTCTATTTTGTTTGCCTTTAGAAATGACATGGAATTGAAACCCGAAATATTGGACAAAGTAAAAATATTTATATTGGCCGGCCCTCAGGATCGTTTTACCGAAGAAGAATTTGAAGCATTAAAAGCCTATGTGGATAATGGTGGTAGTTTATGGGTATTACTGGGAGAGGGTGGTGAAAATGAATTCAATACAAATGTGAATTTCTTTTTGGAACAGTATGGCATATACATTAATAGTGGTGAGTAATTATAACATTCCTTTATTACCTATATAAGTAATCATTTTTAAAATTAATTTCCAGATAATGTTATCCGCCCACATTACTACAAGAATTTCCATCCCAAAGAATGTTCAATTGGTGGCGGTGTCGTTTGCGAATCAATGTGGCGGCATATTTTAAAACAACCAGTCGACAAAGTTGATTATGATTTTAGTGATGAAAAATATAAGTTACATTTTCAATACCCCTACGGGGCGACATTAAATGTGTCGGAGCCAGCAAATGTCCTGCTTACAACCGGCCCTGTGGTGTATCCTTTTAATCGTCCATTGGCTGGTTATTATTGTAACGAAGCGAAAGGTAAAATATTGGCCATTGGTTCGGGTTATATGTTTCATGATAAATATTTGTCAAGCTATAAGACAAATGATGCCATTTTGGAGTACATACTGAAATTGTTGGCCACCAATGATATACAATTTAATCATTTGGATTTTAATGATGTTGAGGTGGGTATTTCTATGTTCCTCTTTTAATTAACTTTTTTATTAATATTTAACACCATTCTCTTTGCAGCTCAATGACAATAAAACCTTTACGGATATTGGTTTCATTGCCAATTTGCCAAAAGCCTGTCTCATTGATTCCATTGGTTCGGAAATACCAGCAGATTTTAAGAAAATGTTTGATATGTCATTGTGTTCATTAAGTAATCGTTTGCTCAAGGATGTCATCAACACATATCAACAGTTACATGTTAAATATGAACCCTTGAAAATTATCAAACCTCAATTTGAAATACCCCTACCACCGTTGCAGTTGGCGGTATGTTTTGGAATTCGTAATTTGAAATAATTTTATTAATAGGGTGCATTTGCTTTTTAGACATTTCCACCAATATTTAGTGAACCAGCAGCCCCGCCATTGGAACTGTATGACTTGGATGAAATATTCAGTCCACCCAGATCTCAATTGGCCAATATGACGGGTCAATGTTTACAGGCCTTGCAGGCATCTAAGAATCCTCGCAAACCACCAAATCTCAAAGAGTTGGAAAATTATATCAAGGAATGTGCCCGCATAACAGCCATTATAAATGAGCAGCATGATATGTCACCCCGGGAAATTTTGAATGTTGTGGCCCATCAAATTGTCAGCTATCGACCATATGAATAGAGTCGTGAAGGTTAATTATTTTTATATTTAAAAAAAAATTAAAATAATATTAGAAAAACAAAGAATATTTTTAGATTTTTAAAATAATTTTTTATAGTACCATTAAGGCGTTGATTTTTAAAGAATATTTTTGAGGGTCTCAACAAGGCGTAGATTTTTAGAAGAATATTTTTGAGGGTCTCAACAAGGCGTAGATTTTTAAAGAATATTTTTGGGGGTCTCAACAAGGCGTAGATTTTTAGAAGAATATTTTTAGGGTCTCAGCAAGGCGTAAATTTTTTAAAGAATATTTTTAAGGCCCTAACAAAGTCCAAGATTTTTTAAAGAATATTTTTAAGGCCCTAACAAAGCCGTAGATTTTCAAAAGAATATTTGTAAGGCTCTAACAAAGGCTTTGATTTGTTAAAGAAGACTTTTTAAGACCCTAACAAAGGCTTTGATTTTTTAAAGAAGACTTTTCAAAGAAAAATTTTATTATGTGACCAAACTGAATTAAAATTAAACCACCGTTAAAGCAGCCAACAATCCTATTACTAACATCTGCTAAATGGAGTCTGCGCACAAGATATTCCGCATTGTCTTTACATTGCCAGGACACGACAACAAAACATTCACTTTCCCTTTTCGGCCAGAAAAATAAACAAAAATTGTTAACAAAAAAATGTCCCAACCAAAACGAAAATTTTGTCGTGTTTGTCTCAAAGAAATACGAAGCACCCTATCAAGGATCTATCATATACTGGAGCCACCGGAACCAGTAATAAAATTACGAGATGACCGTAAGGCCGCCACATATTTACAATGCTATTATTATTGTATACGCAATGGCGGGACCGATCATTTTAATGTTGATAGTCTTATGGACTATGCCTATCTATGCACCAAGTGTCGTTTGCAATTGACGCGTACTTTGGATTTTATAATTAAATCACAACGGAATGAAGATTTCCTAATGTCTATGTATGAGAAGAGTACACATGTTGTAAGTTATAGTAGTGCAGAAGCAACAGCAGATGACGGTGATGATGACGATTTGGAGGATGAGTTGTTGCATGGCAACAAAACAGATGATAATACAACAATTGATTTAGAATATGAATTATTCGATGCACATCATTCGAGGAAGACGGAAGATGAGACACAAAGTGATGGGAGTCATGGGGAGGATGAGGAGGAGGTATATTGTAATAATTTTTTTAGTATTCATACGAAAGTAAAGTTTTATTTTTCCTTAGACTGACTTGCTTGAGGAATGTCTAGATCCAAATGATGAAACAATGCGAGATTATCAAAATTCGGTAGAACATTCCGATTCGGAATTGGATATCAATGAAATATTAGATGAACTATCAAAAGATAATGCTGGAAGTAAAGCAGTAACTACGGAAAAGGAATTGCAAGGTTCTAAAAACACGGTTGTCGATTTCGAAGAAGTTCTAATCGAAACGGAAAATGCTGAATTACCACCAAAGAGAGTAAATTTTTCTAGCAATAGGAAAAGAAAAACAAAGAGCAATTCTGTAAAAGAAAATACTTTAAAATTCAAATGTGAAATTTGCTGCAAAGTCTATAGATTAGAGCGGGAACTACATGATCACTATAATGAACATGGTGAGTATTTTTTGGGGGCCGTGAATTTTAACAAATATTTCTTTGGGGGTGGTCTAGCAAGGCGTAGAATTTTTAAAGGATAATTATTAGGCGCCTAGCAAAGGCGTAGATTTTTTAAAGGATAATTATTAGGCGCCTAGCAAAGGCGTAGATTTGTTAAAGGATAATTATTAGGCGCCTAGCAAAGGCGTAGATTTTTTAAAGGATAATTATTAGGCGCCTAATAATTATCCTAAGCAGGCGTAGATTTTTTAAAGAATATTTTTAGGGGTCCTAGTATTTAAAGAGTACATCGATTTTTAACAATGTTTTTTGAGGAAAAGAAAAACCTTACATATGTTTTTTATTTCAGATCCAAAGCTACTAAAATATCCCTGCAATAGATGTAAAGAATATTTTATGTCACAGGATTATCTCAACATCCATAGAGATATAAAACATAAAAATAAAATCTATGAGGATTGTGAAAAATGTGGAAAACTTATATGCTCCACATTAATATATGAACATATGGAACAACAGCATAGCCAGGATAAACAATACGAATGTAAAACATGCGGTAAGATTGGCCACGTTCGTAATAAAATCATGAAATAATTATTATTTTCTATTCCAACTTGTAGATCGTAATTTCCTTACAAAATTAGCATTTGTTAAACATCTAGAGACTATACACGGTCCGACCAAATTAAATCGTTTTGAGTGTCCTGATTGTGAACGATTTTTCTTTACCACGAAAAATCTTAAAAATCACATAAAAATGACACATAATACAAAGAGAAATGGTACTGCAGCAACAGATCAGGATTTTCTATGTGACATTTGTTCGAAAACATTTTCCAATAAATACAGTTTAAAAATGCACATACAACGGCACACCGGTGATATTTTAAAATGTTCCTATTGTGAAAAGGAATTTGTAACAGCCAAGGACTTGAGAATACATATACGATTTCATACCAGAGAATTTCCCTTTAAATGTGAACAATGTTCACAGACGTTTGCCATTAAAACACATTACGATCAGCATCGTAAGAAACATGAAGGTGTACGCTATCGATGTCAGGTGTGTGATAAGGAATTTGGTCATATGTTTAGTTTACGTCAGCATTCATTTAAACATCGTGGTTATCCGTTTAGTTGTAAATTGTGTGGAAAAGGATTACCGGCAGTATTTAAGTATATAACATTTAATATATTTTGAAATATATACATTTTATGGATAATTATTTCTTATATTCTAGAATGCGAGTCCACTTGAAAACAAGGCATCGTAAAGTATTCAATGGGGAATATTCCGACGAAGAGGCTGATCAATATATTATACGAAATAATATTGAAAAAATGTATCCTTGTGTTGAAGTACTTCCTGATAAAATAGTGCGTTAAGCGAAAAATAATCCTAAAATAAAACTATATATTTTGGTAGTATTTTAAAAATAAATAAAAATAATTTTAAGTAAACACTCAAGACAATTTCATTTAACTATAATTATACATATATTTTATTGTATATAACTTAATTGTATGTAGTATATCTGAGGGGACGTATACATTGATTTTGCACAGTGTATTCTCACGAGAGAGCTACACTTTGTTTAAAACTAGCATTACACATTATACAAAATTAAACTATAGGGGGAAAAAACTTGTACTTCAATCACCGTTTCACTAGGGAAACAAACACAAAAAGAGAAATTGCTGATTTGCCACTTCAACATGTTTCCAATTCCTGTGGTATTGGTATATCATTGTGTGCAGCAAATTGCAGCAAAGCCGCATATTTCTTTTTCCAATTTTCTATCTCTCGACTACATTGTTCATTTTCTTCGTGCATTTGTTCCAATTCAATCCATTCATGACTTTTTTCCGTTTCCAAGACATCTTTTTGTTCGATACGTTTTATCCGACAACTGGCAGCATAACCGCGATTTTTCAATGTACGTCGTCGTTGTTTCATGCGTACAATTTCTTCACGATTTAATCCACGCATTTTTAGGGTGCGATTTAAATCACGTACCGAAATAGAAACCAATTCGTCATCACTGATATCTGGGATAGGGCATGGTGACAAGGGGGCCTGCATAAATGAAATTGATAATAAATGGGGGAAAATGTTAAATTCTGTTCAATGCTAAATAGGTTTGGATGTTTGGCAATTTTTTTCGGGGTTGATATAAAAAGTGTGGGATCGGTAATCATATATAGAAGCGGATTTCAAAATATAGTTTTTTAGAGAAATGCGACCACTAAAATATGTCAGCAATCAAAGATCTAGACTTGAAGAGCTTGATATATTTTTTAAGAAAGAGCTTGATATATTTTTGAAGAGCTTGATATATTTTAAATTCTTTAAAGAATATATTTTGATGGACTAGCAAAGGCGTAGATTTTTTAAAGAATATATTTTGATGGCCTAGCAAAGGCGTAGAATTTTCAAAGAATATTTTTTATGGCCTAGCAAAGGCGTCGATTTCTTAGTACGACCTTAACGAACCAGCGTAGATTAAACTATTTTATGACCTTATACCGTTTTTAAGACCAAACAGACATAGATTTATTATTTTTGAGTGTCCAAGCGGTCACTTTGTGGTACGGAACGGTCATTGAATCTTCATTTTTAGAAAAAGTGGATAGATTCAAAACTACGGTGAATAGATGGTGATACTGAGGGATGAGTTCCGAGTTCGATGGTATCCACCTGAATAATATTCACTAGACAAGACTACGTTGCCCTGCCCTTTTACGAACAGGTGATCACAATTTGACACCGAGATATAGAAGCTGAACTTGGATCGATTTGAAAATTTTACCACTATTTAAAATAAAATTGTTAATATAAAAGATTTTTTCGCGTTACTGAGGGATGAGTTCCGAGTTCGATGGTATCCACCTGAATAATATTCACTAGACAAGACTACGTTGCCCTGCCCTTTTACGAACAGGTGATCACAATTTGACACCGAGATATAGAAGCTGAACTTGGATCGATTTGAAAATTTTACCACTATTTAAAATAAAATTGTTAATATAAAAGATTTTTTCGCGTTACTGAGGGATGAGTTCCGAGTTCGATGGTATCCACCTGAATAATATTCACTAGACAAGACTACGTTGCCCTGCCCTTTTACGAACAGGTGATCACAATTTGACACCGAGATATAGAAGCTGAACTTGGATCGATTTGGGCTTAACTCTAGTTTAGTAAAAACGATCAGATTTTTCTGAAAATTTTTCCAGAGGTAGGTATTTTTAGCCTAATTATGGGGATATATTTTTTTCTTGGGGGACGTACCCGGTTACCCGGTTATTTGACCCGGAAGTTCGGGTACGGGTACCCGGTTATATCAGGTTCTACGGATCCGGTTAATATAATATGGGTATCATTTTAAAGGTTATAAAAATACCTTTCCATTGAGTGGTAATATGATGGGGTTATCTCAAACCATTTTGGAGATATAGTAAAAAAACTGGGTTTTGGTCCCCGATTTTTTTGAAAAACTCCCTAAAAGTCGAACTTGGGCCCATTATAGTACCTCTCTAACCCAAACTCAAATGATAGACCACAATTTGCCCTTTCCAAAATGGTGCGATATGTGGCTGTATCTGTTGTGGATCAAAAGATATGGGCCTTAGAACCCTACAAAAACAAGAAAATTCTGTCGCGTAGCCGGTGTTGGTATCTGTCCATAGGAGAAAGTCTTAAATCCCCGGCCGAAGGCCGGCTACACAAAAAATATTCTATTTAGAAGGATTTTCTGCCGCGTTAGCCGGTGTTGGCATCTGTCCATAGGTGAAAGTCTTAAATCCCCGGCCGAAGGCCGGTCACCCAAAAAAATATTCCATTTAACAAGAGATTCTGTCGCGTAGCCGGTGTTGGCATCTGTCCATAGGAGAAAGTCTTAAATTTTCGGCCGAAGGCCGGCTACACAAAAAACATTCTATTTAGAAGGAATTTCTTTCGCGTAGCCGGTGTTGGTATCTGTCCATAGGAGAAAGTCTTAAATCCCCGGCCGAAGGCCGGTCACCCAAAAAACCCCATGCTATTTAAAAGGAGATTCTGTCATGTAGAAAGATTTTCCTTGTTTTTATAGGGTTCTAAGGCCCATATCTTTTGATACACAACAGATACAGCCACATATCGCACCATTTTGGAAAGGGCAAATTGTGGTCTATCATTTGGGTTCTGTTTGGAGAGGGACTATAATGGACCCAAGTTCGACTTTTAGGGAGTTTTTCAAAAAAATCGGGGACCAAAACCCAGTTTTTTGACTATATCCCCAAAATGGTTTGAGATAACCCCATCATATTACCACTCAATGGAAAGGTATTTTTATAACCTTTAAAATGATACCCATATTATATTAACCGGATCCGTAGAACCGGATATAACCGGGTACCCGTACCCGAACTTCCGGGTCAAATAACCGGGTAACCGGGTACGTCCCCCCAAGAAAAAAAGATATCCCCATAATTAGGGTAAAAACACCTACCTCTGGGAAAAATTTCAGAAAAATTTGATCGTTTTTACTAAACTAGAGTTGTTCCTCGATTTGAAAATTTTACCACTATTTAAAATAAAATTGTTAATATAAAAGATTTTTTCGCGTTAGCCGACTTTTCCAACCGTCCATAAGAGAAGGCATTAAAACATCGGTCGACTATTTAAAATAAAGTTGAATTTAAAAGAAATTTTTCTTCACGTCTGCCAACTTTTTGATCTGTCCATAGGAGAGACGAAAAAGTCAAAGGACGGTTCATTCGAACTTCCAAGGCATATATTTTGGGAAGTATCGACTTCTACTACATAATATATACCTCATAGTTATACCTGTGGTAAACATTTCAAAACGATCCTATAAAAACGATCCTATTAATCAACTTATGTCCTTTTGACACTGCAACTTCTCTATTAAAGGATACGTGAAGCTTAAGATCTTCGCCAAATGCATAGCGTTGATTCAAAACAAATATAGAATTTGTGAGGATATCGAGGACAGAGGGTAACTACTTATGGTGGTCATTTGCCTGAAATTGTTCATTATCAATCCCATTACTTCTATCAAAATATGCGATTTGCTTTTAATATGAAAATAACTCCGAGAAAAAATATATATCCTTTGCATCCTTCCTTAAATATGACATTGTACTAGTAGATTACAAATATTGAATGGATGGACCGACTAGATGGCCACTTTCCCACATTAAATATAACACCGAAATTGCCAAACATCTTCAAATAGTGTTTTTTAACTACAAAACAAACATGCATTCCTTTATAACGCAATTTGTTACTCGATAAGACTATTGCATTTACATAAAGATCTTCAGTTACCATTGTTGATTTTAGATTGCGACTCCTTGACTGATGTAATGGATCCATGATTGCAATAACAACAATTTAAAGCAAACAATTTTGTGTGTATAACACAATTTCGTGGAAGACAAACGTTTGGTTGGTTAGTTTTTTTTTTTTGCAAGTTGTGATGATTTCCCAGTTTTTGTTTCCAGAAACAATGAAGAGTAAGTACACCACAGCAGCAAGCACACACAGTCGTCAAATTTCGTGGTAGTTGACGTCGTTGATTGTTGAAGAAGAAAGAGATTAATAATAGTTAGTTATTAATCTTTGTTGCCTACGTAATAAATTGTTAATATTTTCTAAATAACAAATAATAGATAAATACCGTGGAAAAGAAGATTATATCAAGACACACAACGTATATGGAAGAAAAAAAACACTGATATGACAGATAAAATCCACAATCAATTCACTTTCACGTCACTTCACTATGGCGTCAGGTAATGGAATAACAACAAACACAAATAAACTAAAAACGTTCCACCTGCTACAAATGGGAGAGAAGAAAAAATGGCTGATGACTGAAAGCGGAATATAGAAAATTTACGAATGAAGTGTGATAAACACCACTTGAGAAGCGTATAGTGAAGAAAGAGGCAAGTCGCACAATGTCGGTGACGGCGGCTTGAGTTGAAAAATGACGGCGGCGGTTTTAATACAAACACATGTAATTTAAATAACAAATTAAAAAACGTTTAATAAAAAATGTACTCCGAGTTAAAAAAAAATAAATTTATATATATTTTTTAATTAAGGATATATAATTAAAATGTATACCCATGGTAGAATAATACAAGGTAGGACAACATGAGTTTAATAACAAAAAAGCAACTATGTAGGTAGTGGCTTCTACTGTCAAATATAAAAAAAACATACGCAAACAATTTCAACACTTAACTAAAAACGTGAAAGAAATAACAAAGTAATTACATCCAGACGAAAGCGGTTAAAAATCATTTTTATTTCAATTAAATTTGAATCTCTTTCAATTGAATTTTAATTTATTTGACATGGTATTCAAAGTAATACACACACTTATACAAAATATGTGTATTGATTTAATAGAACAAGCCACATTGAGAAAAAATTCTAATCAGATGGTAGGTATGCCCTACCCGCTTATAATTATACCATGTTCATACCCATTAAAAATACCAATTTTGAAATAAATTAAATAAAATACAGAAACATTTGTTTATAACGACCGAATAGAATGGTCGCGTTATAAACGGTGTCATTATAAACCATTTTGACTATATTACGACTGTAGTAGAATGTTAAATTGTTTCAAATGATTAAAGGGAAAATGAAATATATTAATACAAGATTCTAGCATGGCATAATAATATGAGGTAGTGGTACGTTTACATTGTACCGGATTTCGTTAAACCAGTGGGTTTCAATTCCATTGTATACAGGCCAAAAAGATCCTCATAGAGTAGGTTAACCCGGTAAAAGTTCCAATGTAAATGCCGTTTAGGTCAACTTGAGGTCAATAGCAAAAAATAAACTCTTCTTCTTCTTCTGTCAAATATAAAAAACCTGAAAATGTGTTTACATGTATAATAAATGCATGGCATAATTACAGAAGGAAGCCTTATTAGAGAAATTGATAACGCTTTTTAATACGAGGGCAGATTGCCTAGCACAAAAATTGTGGTATAAAAGTTAGGTGTTTTGGAAACTTCCATCGCAAGACAACAGGTGTTTCAAAAAAACCCATCCGGAATTTTTTACAATGAAAGCACGCATTTCTAATTTTTCCATTGTAAAAATTGCGGATGCGTCTTTTTTGATCACCCTTTTCTATATGAAGAAGTTGCCAGATCGAAACAAAATTTAACATGTGTTCATATAACCATTTCAAATAAAATGGAAAATAAATTCCATAAAATATTATTTATTTATGTTGGTCGATTGGTATATTTTCAAGAAATTAAAAATGTATAAGTCAGTTTTTCTCTTTCAAGTCGAGCTTAATGATCGAAATTTTGCAATGAAAAGGAAAGCCAGTCCAACATTATGGGACGCGTTTCGCCATTGGTTATGCGGCTCGTCAGGTATATTGGGCTATGTGCCTTTACAAAGGTCGCATGTTGGCAACTTCAATTTATATTGCTGTTATTGCGAAGTTGCATCTGCGAATTAAAAATTAAAACTTATCAATGTATGAATGAATATATTCTTACTTACATAGCTGACTTGTTAGAGAACCTTTTTTCCATGAGCCGAGCTAAAAAAAAGATTGCAAGTCGCTTCGGTATTGTGTGCAGCTCTTCCACTTTGGAAGACCATGTTCCGAGATGTTGTCTGCCACTTGATTTTTTCATCGAATTCATGGCCTTCCCCACGCTTTCAAATGCCTTTTGAGCTGGGGTATACTCATCCATTCTCTCAACATGACCTAGCCTAGCTTATTCTGACCATAGCAGCATCTGTTGGCCAACACAATTCTCCTCCGGATTTCAAAGCTGATGTTATTAGCTTTGTTTATGGCGCTACCAAGGTATATAAAATCATTGACTACTTCGAAGCTATAGTTTTCAAGTTCCACAGTTGATCCGAGTCTGCTGGACGTCCTGTGCGTTCATACCATCAGCTTCTCACAATTTACTGCCAGTCTCACTTTGGCAGACACCACAATTCGTTCAAAGGTGGTTGTTACCGCTTGCAATGTTCGACCAATAAAGTAGATATCAGCTGATTTTTATTTCGATCATGATCAAAGGTATAAAGTAAAGTACATTTACATATGGCAAAATAAATAGGTAGTCCATTTAGCTCAGCTGATGTCTTGATTAACTATCAAAGTGCGTAATTTCTACTTGAATTCGATGTGCAGAGCTGCCAACTTTTTGAAATATTATAAACAATTTTGCCAGATGGTCGAGACAAAAACAATTTTTTTTGTTTTGATACATCACCTTATTAGGTGTGTCTGGTTACTTTCCCAGTAAAATTTATTCAGTAAGTTCTAGTTCAGAGAGTAAGCCGTTTTTACTATCTTTTGCGATAATACTGAGAAAAGTAAACAGACAACATTTAGTAAGATTTAGCAAATAAACAGCTCCTTCAAGATAACATTTTATTTGCACCAAAATAAACAACAAAGGACGAACACAATTATTTGTATTGCATTTCCTATTAAAAATAAAATGCACAATACAAGAAAAATTGATTTGGTATGTTCCCCGGGAACATTTAAGCTTCCTGCATCAATACATTGCCCTCTTTCTTTAAGTTGCCTAAAAATATAGACAATTTGTTTCTAATCTAATTAAATATGAATTTTATTCCATTTTCTGTAATTTTTATACAACTTAACTTGAAATTAAACTTTGAAATTTAAAAATATGTTTTGAATAATTTTTGTGTTTGGTCATAAAACAGCTGATCCGAAATTGGCTGAGTTCGCAAAATCTTACTGCATTAAATTCTTTCAGTAAACTCCAGGTAGTTTGTTGTTGTTGAACTGTCAAACTTGCTCTCTCACTTGACTCTCTTTTACTGCATTTTTGGATAAACAGACATTTAGTAACATTTGGTAACAATTGCTACCAAATATCGAGCTATTATTGCATCATGGTACTGGGCGCAGCTGATGTCTTGATTAAAGTGGTCCACAGACGTCAAACATGTGCGCGTCGCACAACGAAAAATTAAAAATTTTTAATTTCTTTCGATCGGTGTGCGCACCGGCAAATCGGTGTGAACACCGTACCACACACGTCAAACATTGCTTCGATTCACACCGATCGAACGCACGTGTTTGACGTGTGTGGGCCACTTTAATCAAGACATCAGCTGCGCTAAATGGACTACCTATTCATTGTGCCATGGTACTGGGCATGTCTTTGAAACCTTGTTGAGTTGCCAACTATAAATGTTCTACATTAGCCAGAACAGTGTGGCCAATAGTAATGTAATCTATGTCGTTACACGAGGTTTATGTCTTCGCCAGCACGAAAGAGTTTCCCATTACTATGTTCTACATAGGATAAAGTGAAGCCAAGTTTGGTAATGTATGGTGATAATAGGGATAGCATTTTGAATGGTTTTGTTTATATCCTTTGTAATACGACATGCGACTTATGTTTGTCTTTATCGGATTTCTTTTTCATAAAAAATAACAACAGGTATAACAGCTGACAAACTATTCTAAACAGCTAGAATTTGGTAACTCGATTTCGATAGCGTAGCAATAATAGTAATAACAATATTACAATAAATTGAACAAATCAACAAATGTTTTGACCTAATGGAGAGGAATTCTTTTTAAAATGTTGATTGAAAAATTGAAGGGAATTAGGAACCCATTAAAATATGTATGTAAACGGAGGGGAAGTGCAAGTCATCGTAAATGTAGTGGTATGTGTAGATAGATCAGGGGCCTTAAAAATGTCATAATTTTAAGACTTTAAGGGTCAATGTTAGGTGGGCACTGTGTGGGAGCACCAATACCAAGCTTCCTTGTTGATGGTGTATCGTGTTTCTTTATGTAAGTGTAATATTTCTAGGTCTTTTTTGTTCAAATTAAAATATATAATTGTTTGTCCGCTAGTGCTGATGGTTAAGGTTTGAGAACCTCCCCGAAGATGGCTGGACTTAAAACCACAGTGCCACAGTAGGTGGATCATAACAGATTCCAGTCTAATCCCACAAATAAAACATTAAACAAAATTAACACATATTGTCTTAAGCGTTTCTCTGTGTAACCAATTCATTTATTAATATAAAATATAGTGAAATATATTTATTTTTTCAATTATATAACATTATAAAATCTGTACCCATTAAAGGACATTTACATTCTTAATCGGGTTATATGAGGATTTATTTGACATAGATTTAAAATAATTGACAATATATACCCAGTGGGTTAACGAAATCCTGTACAATGTAAACGTACTATTGGGGAAGCATACTATACAAATAATTTACGATGCATATCACAAACATGCTTCCACTCGATGTTTTTAAAGTATGACAATATTTAGACTTCTTTCTCAGCTTGTATTTGAAAACAGCTATCCCAACGTTTTCGTGCATTAAGCAGAGTCAATGTTTCCACTCATAGACTCAAAAATATATTTTTTTATTTAATAGTGATTTCCTTGATATTCCATAATTTTTTTGCCGTACATCATGTCCTCCAACATCATGTCCAAAATAGCCAGCTATACCAGATACCATGTTTTTCACTTTCAAAGCGTTCCATTAAATCATAGTTAGACAGATAGCCATGTGAATTCCACTGCTGAGAATCACAAGCACGATGTGACGAAATGTCACCATCATCACTGCACACCCCCATCACCGATAAAGTTTTTGTTTCTGTTCTCTGGGGCCATAACGTTATAAGGCATAAACAAAATATAAATATAAGTGTGAAATATTTATAAAATATGTGTATCAATGCCGACGTTAGGTGTTCAAATTGATAACGATATTCTGCTTCGGTTTCCATAATAATAATGTCGTTTTTACTTGAACTTGACTCGATTCGAATATAACTAATTTTGATGGTGGCACACTTGTCGGCATTTCTATTTATACGAAGCGAGTAGGGTTCGTGTCTGTTAGGCGGGAAAAAGCTTGCTTGCACATTTGGCGGGTTAATGCTTGGCAGTGGGATTGTTTTGTTTATAACAATTGTTATTTACAGTTGTTAAAAAAATTTGAGCAGAAATGGCACGCTGTACACCAAACATCACATGTTACCCGCCTACGCCGATGACATCGACATAATGGATCGAACATTGCGAGCGGTACGAGGTACTGAACGATTTTATATACTAGTACATCGGTAGTGTTAGCCAACATAGTGTTAGCCAACATATGCTACAATGGTCTGAGTAAGCAACTCAAAAGTAAGGCTATCTCCCTCCGGACCAAACTCACGCTCTACAAGACGCTGATATTGCCCGTCGGCTTTGTGGATCTGAAGCATGGGTACTTGCGCAAGCAGATGGGGCAGCTCTTGGAGTGCTTGAGAGAGGATGAGGAAGGCCACGAATTCGATTAAAAGATCCAGTAGAAGACAATATCGGAACAGGGTCTTTCAAATTGGATGAGATGTGCACAAGACCGACGCGCTTTGAAATATTTTTTAAACTCGTCATATGAAACAACCCTTCTGTCATAAGCCAGCTAGGTAAGTAAGTAGTATTTGTTTTTTTAAATGTCTTGTGTAAAAATTTTAAAAATCTCTTGCAAAAATATACTGTAGGTATACTTTTTCGACTGAATGTAGTAAACAAAGTGTTATCTTCACACATGTTTATTTCCTTACTGGGAAAAGCTTTCATTGGAAATTGTATTTATTTCGTGAATATGCATGCTTGGATTTTCAACAATGAAATTTGTTTTGAGGCTTTTTCAGAGCATTGTGAAATTGTCCAAAAATATGCCGCATCCAAATCGAATGGGTTCAATATTTTTATCATATTTAGATCAAGTTGGATCTAATTGGTGAATTTATTTGAAGTATATAAATTCGATTAAAGCTTTTGACATTTATCAAATATTAAAAAAAAACAGGTAAATTTACTTAATAGAGATTGCTAGAGGAGTCATGGTAGTGCAAATTGTACAAAGGGATAACTAGTCTCCAGATTCCTATTTTGGTAATGAACTGTGAATTTCAAAATAATGCGGCAAAATTCTTCAAAATATAAAAAAACTGTGCGGGACCTTTAGATATTATATTGCACGGTCCTTCAGAATAACTTTACCTTAAACCAGTGAGCGGAGCAGTATAGTCGGACGGGGCCGACCATATGATACCCTACACAACTTCAACGAAATCTAACTTTCTATGGTTCTATATTCTGAACATGGAAAATATTTCGCGATATTTGCACCCTCTTGACCACCTAGAGGTCAACAAATATTAATAATATCCATAAATGGAAAATTTCAAAGCGATCAGATCTATTTTTTGCGCCCTCTAGCAAAATTTCGTGAAGATTGGTCCATAATTGTGGCCTGTATCGTGTTTACAAATTATAATGGACAGACGGACGGATGGACACACACGGACACACATGTCTAGATCGACTCAGCTAGTCGAGATATGACGATCGGTATACTTAAAGGTGGGTCTAGGACCAATATATCGCGGTGTTACAAACTCTTGGGGCTGCACAAAGCTATAATACCCTGACAACATAGTTGTGTAGGGTATAAAAATCTACGCCTTGTATTGGACCTTGAAAAAATATTCTTTAAAAAAATCTACGGGTTGTATTGGACCTTGAAAAAATATTCTTTAAAAAAATCTACGCCTTAAATGACCTTTGAAAAAAATATTCTTTAAAAAAATCTACGCCTTAAATGACCCTTGAAAAAATATTCTTTAAAAAATCTACGCCTTGTATTGGACCTTGAAAAAATATTCATTAAAAAAATCTGCGCCTTAAATGACCCTTGAAAAAAATATTCTTTAAAAAAATCTACGCCTTGTTTTGGACCTTGAAAGAATATTCATTAAAAAATCTACGCCTTGTATTGGACCTTGAAAAAATATTCTTTTAAAAAATCAACGCCTTGTATTGGACCTTGAAAAAATATTCTTTTAAAAAATCAACGCCTTGTATTGGACCTTGAAAAAATATTCTTTTAACAAATCTACGCCTTGTATTGGACCTTGAAAAAATATTCTTTAAAAAATCTACGCCTTGAATGACCCTTGAAAAAATATTCTTTAAACAATCGATTTTTTTAAATAATAATTAGTTTTTGTTTGAAATTTTAGACGATATAATCTTTACTGTTATTTAAAAATTTGCGCTATGAATTTCGTGTTGGCTCTTTGTATTTTATTCTCCATTCAGAATGTTTGTGATTTTCGTAGAATTGCAAAAGAAGCTTTTGTTCTAATGAAAGCTTTAATTGGAACAATTGCACAAGTCTATTTAAATGTAGGCAAATATAATTAATAAGGGGTGCTGCCATCCAAGGCAGCTGTTTGTGTGAACATATTAAACTGAAAGTAAATAGTTAATAAATAATAATGGTATGGACAATTATCCTAATTTATTAGAGAATCCAATATGACCCTAAATAAAAATCTGAACAAATCAAAATACCTTTAAAAATCGCTATAAGAAATATTATTTCGTATCTATTATCAATAAATTGGTGGAAAAAACCCCTCAATACGCAATAGTCCATATAAATGAACTTGCCTACACGCCAACTACAATCAGTTCGAATAAATATTTCACACCAAAAACAAAAGCACTCGAATACAATTACGACGACCTACCTCAAAAACAGCAGCAATAAAATGGCTAGAGTAGACGCGATGTTACTTTTTGTGACTTTTTATTTTTCCTGCTATATTTTTCAAATAATGGCCATTGACGAGCGACCCTTTAACCACGTACTACCCTGCAGAGGATGTTCCGTTAAAATTGTTGCCCAAAATTATACCAATTTTAAGGAAGATGTGAAGACAATATTAAATCCCGACAATTACAGTTTTCCTTTGAACAGCAGTCAGCAACAGATGGGTTTATCGAATTATTGGCAATATTATGTTAATACATGGCTAATGCATATCGTATATTCAATGGCTTCGATTGGATTTGTTGTTTTTAATTGAGGTATAATGCGATTTATATAGTTTAAGTATGTATACTTCTGTGATGTAATATATGTATGTACAAGTAATTAATAAAATAATAACAAGGAAAAACGTCGTTCGAAGCTCGAACGGGCGGAAATGCTTAAAAATGCATGAATCCAATAGGCATTGGAAATTTTCTTACATGTAACAGCTGTTGAAATGGCTTCTGTCCATGGAAGACTTGTTAAAAGATTTTCTATCTATGCTTTCGTCAAGTTGGTGGGTAAGTTAAGTGAAGTAGGCTTCTGATACCTGTTGTGTTTACAGCTTTTCGACGTCGAGTTTCCGTGTTGTGTTTTGCTTTGCCGAGTTAACACGAGTGCGAAATTTGGCCGCTACAAGATAATGGTCAAAATCGATATTCGCTCCTCATATCGATTGAACGTCTAAAACACCGGATGAATGCCTTTCGTCTATTTCAACATTTTCGATTTGAATTCTCGTTGTTTGATCGGGAGAAAAAACCCAGGTGGCCTTGTATATATTGAGCTGCTAACTAAAATTTTTTATGCTAGCGCGTAGTCAATCAACCTCATGCCGTTGTCGGATGTTTCTGCGTGGAGACAGAATTTTCCGACGATGGAACCAAAAATATTTTCCCTTCCGATTTTTGCATTAAAATCTCTTAGCAAAATTTTTATGTTATGGCCAGGGCAGCGCTCATATGATGTTTCTAGGTGCTCGTAATATATGTCTTTGCTCTGTTCATCTCTGTCTTCGGTCGGAGCATGGGTGTAAATGGGACTGATGTAGATTAAGTTCTCTTGTATACGGATTATAGCAATTCGCTCATCTACTGGAGTGAATCTGGAGACGAGGTTCTTTTATTCTCCTATTAACCATAAATCCGCAGCCAAATTCATGTCTCATTTCATGACAGCTATAATACGAGGCGTTATCATCTGATTTACTTACGCCAGTCCCTTTCCATCGCATTTCCCGTAAGACAATAATATCGGCTTTGTACTTCTTGAGTACATCCGCCAAAGCGAAAACTGCGCCTGTTCAGTACAAGTGCAGATTCGCAGATCGCGATACTTTATACGTTTGCGGGGGCCGTCAACATTAAGGGGGTTTGGTTTTCCTTTTCGTTGCTTTTTTCCCGAGAGTGGGCAACTAACCCGACGCCTCAACCCATTTTTTATAGTTCTTATAAGGCACCAAGACAAGCCTGGGCTTTGCCATGTTAAAGACCCTCAGAGTTGTTGCTTTGTATCTATCATCCCCTACGTCACCCAAAAAAGCCCACCATCGAGATACCCGTGGTACGATCAGGAGTGACGTAATGCTACTAATGTGAAAAATGCAGTTTACAGGGCAGCCTGGAGACAGTAGCTGCAGTAGAGAAAACTATCGGGAGAATATTAGAACGGAGAATCGTATTTTTAGAAAAAAAAAAACAAGAAAAACGTGAGGAGTCAGAACGAAGTCCGGAAATTTACCAACGAGTAAAACACCAAACCAAAGGCTTTGGTGCAGGCATATTCTCATATAGATATGAAAATAGAAACCTGGTGACAGATGCAGACAGAGTGTAGAGGAAGGAGGATTTTGTAAAGCTTCCGGTACCAAATAGTAACAGTGAAGAAAATACTCCAGAACCAATATGAGATGACTGTATATATTGTATACCATCTAGCCAAGATGAGATCAGAAGAAGAATAAAAAAGCAGCAGGTGCCGATGGTTTACCAGCCAAACTATTCAAGGACGCTGGTCAGACACTGATCAAGAGCATGCACCAGCTGATTAGTACAATTTGTCTAGAGGAGTGCATGCGCAATTATTGGAACCTCAGCATCATGTGTCCCGTAGGACAGTACCAACTATAGAGGAATAAGTGTACTGTGTGAACGACTGAAGCCAATGGTCAACTAAATTATTGGACTATACAAATGCGGCTTCAGTCCTGGTAAATCCATCACAGACCAGATTTACCTACCGCGCGAAATCCTGGAAAAGATCAACGAAAAAAAATATCGACACATTCCACTTATTCGTCAACTATAAAGCCGCAATCGACAGCCCTATCCGTTCAGAGGTGATTAAAGTCATGTCTGCGTTCGGCATTCCTGGAAAATTAATACGGCTATGCTGGATAACCAGCAGGTCAGCATTTAAATTCGGAAAGCCCTATCGGAGCCCTTTAATGCCAAACGAGGATTCAGACAAGGTGACAGTTTGTCGTGTGACCTGTTTAACATCCGGCAGGAAAATATCATACGAGAGGCTAAGGTCAACAAAAATGGCACTCTGTACACCAAACAACACATGTTACTCGTCTACGCCGATGACATCGACATAATGGGTCGAACATTGTGAGCGGTAACAGCCACCTTTGAACAAATTGAGAAGGAGTCTGCCAAAGTGGGACTGGCATAAAAACAAGGCACAAAACGTCCAGTAGACACGAACCGACTGTTGAACTTGAAAACTACAGCTTCGAGGTAGTGAACGATTTTATATACCTCGGTGGAACCATAAGTAAAACTTATAAAATCATCTTTGACTCCTCTGGATTCATAGTGTTGGTCAATAGATGCTACTATGATCTAAATAAGTAATTCAATAACAAGGCCACCTCTCTCCAGATCAGACTCACACTCTACAAGACCCTGATGTATGACTCTGAAGCATGGGGACTTGCGCAAGAAGATGAGGCAGCTCTTGAAGTGTTTAAGACAAATAATAAATTATATAATTATAAACTATAACATATGAATTATAAATTATATGTTATAAATTAAAAAATATAAATTTTAAATTAAAATTATAAACTATAAATTTAGGAATTATAAATTTTATATTATAAATATAAAAACAATATTTTTTTGAAAATTTATATTTTGTTTATTTTGAATTAGAGATCTAATATAATACATTTTGTTTTATTCTATATTATTGTACTACAAGCTAGTTTTACACCTAATGGGACGTCCATTAAATCGAATTACAGCCTTGCAACGACTTGACATTAATTCGATCATAAATCGCATCGATTCCAATGGAATTGCCATCCATGACGTTTCAATCATTGACCACAATTCATCTGGATTAGATGGTTTCACTGATCGTAAAGCAATTTTCAGCTCCCGCCACATATCTTCCATGGGATTGAGGTCCGGTGATTGTGCGGGCCAATTTAAAACCTTTACCCCATTCTCTTGAAACCACAAATTTACGGCATTCGAAGTGTACTGGGGATTATTATTTTGTTGAAATTGCCATCGCAATGGCATTTGTCTTGCGGCAAAAGGCAACATAAAATCGCTCAAAATGTGTCTATAACGTTCAGAATCGATTTGATCGCTACCGATACGTATAAGGGGTCCCACACCATAATAAGAGAAACAACCCCATAGACGGATCGTTGGACCATTCTCTATTGAAATTTTTGTTTCACTTGACCATAAAATGTTGCGCCATTTGCTTGCCGGCCAATCGATATGCTCCATGGCGAATTCCAAACGTTTTCTTTTATTTCGATTTGAAATTTTTTGTGGTATTTTTCGTACAATTTTTCTTAGCAGCGATATTTTCGAATTTAGTTCATGATTTCCTTTAATGTCTTTTAAAAGTTCTCGTTTTTTTAATTGCAAATTTTTATATTTTTGGGGTTTGGTTTTCAATTTGTTGTTGTTGTTTTTGTTTTTCACCGAGATTTTTGTCATGTTCTTAATTATTTATTTAGAATGGAAATAGTTATTGAACTTGACAATATTATTGTGTTATTGATTTTGCCGGTTGTGAAAATTTTGTTTCGGCTTTTATATTCAGATGATAGTGCCGGTTATCGCTAACAGCGAAAAAAAGCTTTAACATTGTATCTGTACTGCTGTTAACGTCATCATGTTATCTTCCTACAAACAGTCATCTACATACATATAAGCTTTCATAAAATGTTCATGAATGGTCATGTCTCTAGTTGCTAAATTTATTTATCACCATTCAGAATAATGGGGAATTTTGCAAATTGTTGATTTTACACTTAGACGACAGAAGGTGTTGGTTGGCTCTGTTAAGCATGCCTAAGCATGCTTGAAAGGCTTTTTCAATTTGAAAGGCTAAGCATCGAGATATTGTCTTCTACTTGATCTTTCCATCGGAATTGTGGCCTTCTCCTTCTGTGAGAACTATCAGTAGGCTCGCTTTTATATGCCTTTATTAAACTGAGGCATCTTCATCCATTCTCACAACATGGCCTAGCCAACGTTGTCGCTGCAGCTCAATACGACTGACTATGTCGATGTCCGAGAATAAATGGTACAACTCATGATTCATACGACGCCTATATTCACCGTCGATGCATATCGGCCCATAGATTTTAGGAGAATTTTTCTCTCAAGAGCTGTCACATCTGCTTGCGCAAGCACCCATGCTTCAGATCCATATAACAGCACGGGTAGTATCAGCTTCATGTAAAGTGTGACTTTGGTCTGGCGGGAGGTGGCCTTGTTTCTAAACTGCTTACTTATACCATAGTAACATCTGTTGGCCAGCACTATCCTTCTCCGAATTTCAAAACTGATGTCGTTAGTTTTATTTATGGTGGTGCCGAGGTATATAAAATCTTTGACTACCCCGAAGCTGTAGTTTTCAAGTTTCACAGTTGGTCTGAGTCTAGTGGACGTCTTGCGCGTTATTACCATCAGCTTGGCCTTCTCGCCATTTACTGCCAGACCCTCTTTTGCAGCCTCCATCTCAATTTTTTAAAAGGTGGTTCTTACCGCTCGCAATGTTTGACTCATTATATCGATGTCATCGGCGTAGGGGAGTAACATATGTTCATTGGTGTACAGAGTGTCATTTCTGTTCACTTTTGCCTCTCGTATAACCTTTTCCAGCAGGATGTTAAAAATATAACACGACAACTGCTGTCACCTTGTCTGAATCCTCAGTCGGTATTAAAGAGTTCGATAGGTCATTTCCGACCTTAACTGATGACATTTAGTCAGTTAAAGTAATCCTGCATAGTCGTATTAATTTTGCAGGAATTCCGAACGAAGACATGGCTTTAAATACCTCTGAACGGAGTAGGACTGTCTAATACGGTTTTATAGTCGACGAATATGTGGAATGTGTCGATTTGCTTTTCGTGGGTTTTCTCCAGGATTTGGCGCAGAGTGAACATCTGGTCAATGATGGATTTGCCAGCTCAGAAGCCGCATTGTTATGGTCCAGTAATGTCATTGACCATTGGCTTCAGTCGCTCAAACAGCACGCTTGATAGCACTTTATATGCAATCGGAAGGAGACTTATTCTTCTATAGTTGGCACATATCGTCTTGTCACCGTTTTTGTGCACGGGACACAGTATGCTGAGGTTCCAATCATTGGTCATGCATTCCTCGAGCCAAATTGTACTAATCAGTGGTGCATGCTCCGCTTATAACCCATCGGCACCTGCTGCTTTATTATTCCTCAGACGATTAATTGCTACTCTGACCTAATCTTATCTTGGTGGTATACAATCTATATCGTCCTCTCTTATCGGTTCTGGGGTAGCTTCTCCCTGCCGCCACTATTTGATACCAGCAGCTTTGAAAAATGCACCTTTAATGAAGTCTTTTAAAGCTGTAGTTTTCAAGTTCTACAGTTGGTCCAAGTCTATTGGACGTCTTGCTGGTTGATACTATCAGCTTGGTTTTCTCGCGATTAACTCTCAGACCCACTTTGGCAGATTCCTTCTCAATTCATTCTAAGGTGCCACTCCATCCAGATCTTCAACACCCTGTCTCTATCTGTGACCAGGTTTCCATCTTCATCTCTACAGGAGGATGTAGCCTTTGGTTTGGTATTTTACTCGATGGTAAAATTTCCGGACTTCGTTCTGACTGCTGTACATCTCTATTTGCTCCAGCTCAAGTTTTTCTTTTTCTTTCTTTTTTTCTGAAAATACGTCTCTTCTCTCTCTCTCTCTCTCTCATTTTCTCCTGATAATTCTGTCTCGCATTACGTGTTGCTACTGTCTGGAGGGTTGCCATATACGCTGCGTTTTTCACCTCAGAACCATTAGGTTCTCCTGATCGTACCACGTGTTTCTTGATGGTGGTCTTTGGTACCAAAGTGTTGCTTTTGCTGCAGTTTGTAGGGTTTGGGAAATTCTTTGCCATTGTGCTTCTATATTATTATCGGGGAAAGGAGTGGTTTCGTCAAGTATGTTGAGCGGACTAGGCTTCTGCTATCTGTTGTGTTTGCAGTTTTTCGACGTCGAGTTTCCGTGTTACATTAGATCGCACCTTTGATGCTGCATTAAGACGGATGAGAACCTTGGCTGCCACAAGGTAATGGTCCGAATCGATATTTGCTCCTCGGATCGATCGAACGTCTAATACACTGGGTGAATGCTGTCAGTCTAACACAACATGGTCTTTTTGATTTCTCGTTGCTTGATCAGGAGAAGTCCAGGTGGCCTTGTGTATATCGAGATGATTGAATCTGGTACTGCTAACTACCATGTTTTTTGCTGCCGCAAAGTCAATCAACTTCATGCCGTTGTCGGATGTTTCTTCATGGAGGCTGAATTTTCCGACAGTGGTGGGCCCAAAAATATTTTCCCTTTCGATATTTGCAATAAAATCTCCTAGCAGGATTTTAATATCATGGGCAGTGCAGCGAACATAAGATGTTCGTAGGCGCTCGTAAAAAATATCTTTGGTCTGTTCATGTTTGTCTTCGGTCGGAGCATGGGCACATATACGACTGATGTAGAAGAACTTTGCTTTTATAGGGATTATAGCAGTTCGCTCATCTACAGGAGTGAATCTGAAGACGATGTATTTTATTCTCCTATTAACCATAAAACCGCAGCCAAATGCATGTATCGTTTCATGGCAGCTATAATACAGTACATAATCGTCTGATTTACTTACGCCAGTCTCTTTCCATCGCATTTTCTGTAAGGTAATAATATCGGCTTTGTACTTGTTGAGAACATCCGCCAAAGCGAAAACTGCACCTGTTCCGTACAATATGCGCACATTCCAAGTGCAGATCGTGGTCCTTTATACGTTTGTTGGGGTCGCCAACATTATGGGGGGTTGGTTCTCTTTTTAGTTGCTTTTTCATAGTAGGAGAGATTTCCCAAGTGTGGGCAAGTAATCCGACGCCTAAGCCCATTTTTATACCCTCTACCATAGTATGGAGGGTATATTAATTTTGACATTCCGTTTGTAACTCATCGAAATATTCATTTCCGACCCTATAAAGTATATATATTTTTGATCAGGGTAAAATTCTAAGACGATCTAGCCATGTCCGTCCGTCTGTTGTAATCACGCTATCTTTTGCAGGAATTGAGATAGGGTGCTGAAATATTGCATAGGTTTGTCTTTTGTTTGCAGGTAGGTCAAGTTCCAAGATGGGATATATTGGTCCACGTTTAGGTATAGCTCCCATATAACAGTACCCCCCCAATTTTCGGTATTTTGGGGTTCTAGAACGCGTTTTTTAACCGAATACGGTTGAAATTTGGTACATTGGGTTTTTATTGGTTAGTAAATGTATCCGCAAAAAATTATAAATATAGGTCCACTTTTTCTTGTAGCTCCCATATGACCTCCTAATAATAAACTGCAATTAGTTATTAAATTAAAACCCTATTCCCAACAACTACAAATTCTCTTCTTTAAATGCCCGCAAATTTCCAAAAAATACAAACGACCCGAAAAAAAAAACTTTGAAGCCAGCGAGCATAACATTGGAAATGAAGCATGAAACCGTATAGGAGCCAGAGTAATTTATGTAAAACAATTCATGGAGAAAAAGGCCAAGGTTAATCTTCGATTCGCAGTTTCCAAAAACAACTACAACAAAAAAGCGGTTTGAATTTGCTGGTTGCTTGGCGATTAGTTAGTGTTCGTTGGCAGCAGCAGCAACCGCGCGCTGCTGACAAGAGGGCCGACCACCAGTTTTCTTTCATTCTTCTTCTTTTTTTGTTTTTGGCATCTGTCGTTTTTCGCAGAAAATGTCATGACGTCTGCACAAAATCAACCAACCAAATAAAGAGAGCAAAAAACTGAAAAAAAAGAATTACAAATATAATTTTCCTGCAGCAGCTATAATGCGACCCATCATCAGCAGGAGGGCCAGTTCGGATGAAAAAAATTTATAAACAAGCAAATATTTTGTTTCAATGCGTATTTTGTTTGCCAGAAAAAAAACAAAAATAAAAAACCTTGAAAATGTTTTATTTTTGATTGTTTTATGTAAATACACAAGGTCAGTCTTTATTTATGTTAAGAAGTTCATTGCAAGGAGATAGCTTGAGGGTGGGAGGAAGACATGTGTTTGCGGGAGCAAAGGGGGGAAAAAGAATAAGTACCACCAAAAAAGAAATTAAATAAAACACACACCGTTGGTATTAGTAATTCGTCCAATAGTAGTATTGGAGATTTTTATTTATATGGAATATTGTCGTAAACAATATTATTACCTTTTTTATTGCTGCTAGATCTCGATGTTGGATGTAATCCAAGAGAAAACAAGAAGAAGAATAGCAAACAACGCAAGCGGTGGTGTTGCAAAGTGGCGCTTAAACAAATGTCACTCATAAAATGACAGTACGACTTTGTGATGAATATCACAAGGTTGTACACGATAGTCCGTTAAAAATTCAAAACGGAGCATAAATTAAAATACTTAAGTTTAAGTGTAAACATTGCCGCCAGCCTTGCAACATCTTGCTATGTTGCAATGTAAATTAACTCTTAACTATTTACAAATTCAATTTTTTTACATTTTTTGCTTTGTTCAATTCAATTTTTCAATTTATATATTTTTTTTTATTAATTTTTTCATTTTTGTTATTAATTTTTGTACAAGATTGCACTCATTGAGTAAGCGGCGCAATGCCGCGCAATCATTAAATTTACAAATTGGTGTTAAGGCCCGGGATAGCTCGTCTGGCGAAAGCGATCCAGTAGAAATCACATTGGGCATGGACCCGACAAGACCCATCCAAAGATGGTAAGTTGGGCCCATGGAAATCCGGGGCTAGTGTAAGTCTGCGACTTCATCACTTTCGGGTACACTTCTGCACCCAGCACCACTGCAACGCGGGACGATTTAAAAAATTGCGGATCCGCAAGCATCATACCTCCGTAGTGCTCCTTTAAAGTTTCGGAGGCAGATTGTGTTGGGGACATAAGGTGGGCTAAATTTGTAACCCGAGCGGAAACCGACAATCGTTGGGTGGTGTCGAAGGTCGAGACCAGTGTAAACTGGGCAAACCGGTCTGGCCCGACTGGGATGGAATTTAGTCGCAACGACTGGACCAGCGAATTGCAGATTCGACTACTACCTGCACATGGGTCCAGCAGTGCTCGGACTGGTATTATTTTTTTATGGGAAACCAATTGAGCGACGATAGTTGGCCCTATTGTGATAATAGGTTGGATTGCCATGCTATGTAACGAAGTTACATGCGAAGAAGAAACAGACGGAGTTTTCTTTGCGGACGGACGTTTGTTGCTACTCGAAGAAGTAGCCGGACCATTATTATTTTGTTGGGGAAGTTGGGCAGAAGGATGGAGCAATGTGTGATGCTTGCCCTTGCATTGCTTACAGCCTGGATCCTTACGGCAATCACGGAGCACGTGGTCGTAGTTCAAACAGTTAGCACATATTGAGTGCTTGACCACAGCTCGGATCCTCCTGTCCAGGCTGAGCCTCTTGAATCGCCCGCATTGTCGAATGTGGTGATTTTGTGGACAGTACTTACAACGACGCTTACCGGAATCCGTTGAGCCCGCAGTTGATTTCGGCGTCGCCACTGGTACTTTGCCGTCAAAGCGTCCTTTAGCACCACCCGGTGCAATTTCCCGTCGAGGAGTGGATGGCGCAGAGGACATCCCGGCCATGGGCTGCATCACTGCCTCAGGCTGAATCACAGCAGCACAAGGTGCGAGGGCAGATTCGATACTAGTAGCTTCAGCTACGGTGCATTTGTTTGGAGCCAGTTCAATATCCGTTAGGGGAACCAAAACCACATCTTCGACATCTCTTTCCTCATCCGACATGGGGATGTCTTCCTCATAGTCAGGAAGAGTAGCGAACATCTTGTTTTGATTTTCCATTCTACAAGAAAAAAAATAAAGATGGCGCGAAAGTGAAAGGGAAAACAAAAATCTAATTGGTCAAAGCGACCAGCTTAACCACCGGACGCCTCACAATGCCATTTTCAGTTTTTACGTCGGCGACACGAACGCGACCGTCTGTCCCGGGAAAAACATTAATGACCCGACCTAATTTCCACGATGTTGGAGATAATTGTTCATGTCGAATTACCACTAAATCGTCCGTTTGTATATCGCGCTGCGGAAATTTCCATTTATAGCGTTTATGAAGACTTTTTAAATACTCTTCTTTCCACCGTAAGCAGAACTGATGAGTTAACGCTTTAAGTTTTCTATACCGATTGACGATATGCAAGGGAGATTCTTGTATTAACGGCTCCGGAGGGGATAAAATAGGAGAACCGACCAAAAAATGACCTGGAGTCAAAGCTAAATTACTATCAAGACTATCATTCATCGGACAAATCGGTCGAGAATTTAAACAAGCTTCTATACGAGAGAGAACCGTAGAGAACTCTTCAAATGTATATTTCATGTTTACAGCGTGTTTTCGAAAATGTTTTTTAAAACTTTTCACCGCAGCTTCCCAAAGACCGCCCATATGTGGGGCCCCAGCTGGGATGAACTTCCAAGAAAGCTCTTGATATTGATATGCAGAGCATATCCTATCGCGACTTTCATGAACAACAGATTTGAAATCACGCGCAAATTCTCGAGAAGCACCTACGAAATTGGTGCCGTTGTCAGATAACACAGTCTTGGGACATCCGCGTCGCGAAATGAACCTGTGAAATGCTGCTAAAAATGTTGTCGTAGACAAATCTGAGGTAGCCTCTAAATGTATTGCTTTTGTAGAAAAGCAAACAAATACACAAACATAACCTTTAGTAATTTTACAGTAGCGACCAGTAAAAGATTTAAGATCAAAGGGACCAGCAAAATCTACACCTGTAGTGGCAAATGGTCGCGTTATGGTTGTTCGTTCCGGAGGAAGAGCAGCCATAATCTGTGTACAAGACTTTTTCTTTTCTAAAATGCAAGGTTTACAATTACCAATAACTTTACGAATGAGTGAAGTTAATCTGGGAATCCAGTATTCACTGCGCACCAGACGCAACATTAGTTGATTTCCACCATGAATGGAAATTAAATGAATTTTTTCAACAAGCAAACGAGCAAATTTGCAATGGTAGGGAAGCAAAATAGGATGTCGTTCTGAGTAGGAAAGAGTAGGTGACCGAACTAAACGTCCATTTAGTCGCATAACACCTACATCATCTAGAAAGGGATTTAAGGACAAAATCGAACTTTTTGAATTTAAGGGCCTATTGTTAGATAAACAACTATATTCATCGGCATAATACGCTTTTTGAGCCAAAACAATTAGCCTTATTTTTACATTTTTTAGTTCGGAGCTCGTAGGAGCTTGTCCTTGAACGATATTTTGAGTAGTACAAGGGTGTATTTTGTGAAAAAATCTAAAAATGAACGATACGACTCGTAAAGCCTTATCTAACGACGAAAAATTATCTAAAATATCAACGAAATTTTCAAAGTATGAAAAGTGACTTCTAATTGCACGAATTTCTACATCCGTATCAAGAGCAGACAAGTCGCGCAACTTCCATTCAGAACTTTTTAAACGGAGCCAATGTGGTCCGTGCCACCAAATTTGAGAAGAAGCCAATTCAGCGGGCGTAAGTCCGCGACTTCCCAAATCAGCAGGATTATCTTCGGAAGATACATGATGCCAAACATTTTTACCAACGTTGTCCTGTATTCTAGAGACCCTATTCGCAACAAAAGTTGACCATGTAGAAGGAATTTTCTTCAACCAAGATAGAACGATCGTAGAATCGGTCCAAAAATATGTTTTTGAGAATTGTATATCAATCTCAGCGGTAATGGCTTTGAAGAGTTCAGAGGCATTTGAATAAAATTGACGTCCTGGTACGTCTCAACGAATTTCTGCCAAGCACCCTCCGTCGTAGACGGAAGAGAATCATCCCAATCGATGTGATCTAACCAAATACGTTGCATTATAATTTTAGCTACAATTAAAACAGGGCCTAACCACCCAATAGGATCAAACAATTTGGCAATAGTAGAGAGCACTTCCCGTTTAGTGTAGGTTGATTTTTTAATAAGTGGTTTTACATTGAAATAAAATACATCTAATTGAGCATTCCAACGAATGCCGAGAGGCTTTGAACTGCTGGCTTCAACAAAATCGAGAAGTTTAGTGTCGATTAGGTGTTCAGCTGGAAGACATTCTAGTATAGAACGATCATTAGAAGTCCATTTCCGCAACTCAAATTTAGCTGAAGATAGGACACGTATTAATTGATCTCTAGAAAGATGCGCTGTCTCTAAATTGTGGTAACCAGTTAGTACGTCGTCAACGTACATGCATTTACGCAGGATATGTGCTGCAAGAGGAAATCTGTCTTCGGTGTCCTCTGCTAACTGCAACAAAGTACGGATAGCCAGATATGGCGCACAGTTGACACCAAAAGTCACCGTCTTCAGCTCAAAATCTTGAATTGGTTTGTCGGGAGAATCCCGGAACAGAATACGCTGAAGAGGTGTGTGAGCTGAATCTACTAGAATTTGGCGATACATTTGCGTAATATCGCAATTGAAAACATATTTGAATAATCTCCATCTCAGAATGAGTAGAACTAAATCTAACTGAAGAGTCGGACCGACATAGAGCACATCATTCAAGCTATTACCATTTGAAGTTTTATTTGAAGCATTAAAAACCACCCTTAATTTGGTAGTTTGTTTCTCTGGATTTATTACTGGATGGTGTGGCAAATAGCAAACCGTAGAGTTTGCAGAAGGAACAGGTACTGATTTCATATGATCTAATTCTAAATATTCCTTCACCACACCATCACAAATTTGCGTAATATTTGGTTTTTTGAGCAGAGAGGCCTCATTACGAACGAATTGTCGTAGA